>NC_053492.1:434142593-434235093 GCF_905171775.1 Rana temporaria
TCACCACTGTGCCATGCCATCAAACGCAGCCACTGTGCCATCAATTGTCACCACTGTGCCATGCCATCAAACGCAGTCACTGTGCCATGCCATCAAACGCAGCCACTGTGCCATGTCATCAAACGCAGTCACTGTGCCATGCCATCAAACACAGCCACTGTGCCATCAATTGTCACCACTGTGCCATGCCATCAAACGCAGCCACTGTGCCCCGTAATTGTCGCCACTGTGCCAATTGTCACCACTGTGCCCTTTAATTGTCGCCACTGTGCATGTCACTGTGCCCTTTAATTGTTGCCACTGTGCCCATTGTCACCACTGTGCCCATTGTTGCCACTGTGCATGTCACTGTCCCCAGTTTTGTCCCCGGATTGGATTTGAACAGGGGCTGGGGCAATTTCAAAGACAGTCAGTGCAGAATATAAAAAACAAAAATTCTGACTTACACACCCCCCTGCTCCGCAGCTTCTACTAGCTTAGGGGGTGTATTTTTTTCAATTATCTGTGCCCCTTTCTGATGATCATATGCTGGTTGAAGTGCAGGGAATATTTCTTCAGTTTCGGGTGCATGCCCATTCAGCTCCACTTGCATGTTCTTCTGCCTTGGCTCAAGTCCCGGCCAGCTGCCTGCCTCTCCATGCCTTCCCTGGCGGAGTTATCTTCCTCCGCACCCCACCCAGTAGTAGCCGAGGCCCAGAGAGTAAGACTTGACAGGCTGTGAGGTGGGCGGCGGCGGGCAGAGAGTCGCTGATTGCCACCATTACTAGTAAAAAATCAGTCCCCAGATATTATTTAAAAAATCTGGTCACCTCCTGTAAACACAATGCTTCATATTAGCTGCTGCAGCTCTTTCCAGGCTTTCTCTGTAGCAGCCAGCATTAAATAACTATTAGGCTTCACTCATGTGGGCAGCATGAGTGAGAAACTAGCTGCATGCAAACAGTGTGTGTGAAAACAGGCACAGTCAGATTTGTACCCTGTACACAGGGCCGGCGCTGCTGCTAGGTGAACTATTCAGCCGCCTAGGGCGCACTGTTGCCTAGGGGGCGCAGCCACAGTCACTGACTTCCCTACTAGCCTGGACAGGAAACACAAGGGGCTGAAGAATGCCACCCTACACAGGGCTGGAGTGTTGACTCACTCCCTGCTGGCCAATCCATAGAAAGCAGCAACCGTGGAGGACAAGGTCAGCAGCAGCTCTGCTTGTGAGGAGGGCAACACCAAGCCGCCCCCTGTTAGTCGGAGCACAGCTGAGGCGGCGTGCACCATGTCTCAGGATGGAGAAGTTCTGCTGCCCCTGTGAGTCTGCTCTAAAAAATCTACACCTGGCTGTAGGCACCCGCGCCTTAGGCAAGACTACCATCCCACTGCCTGGGAGTCAGAGGACAGCTGGGGCAGTGGAGGAGGCGGACACCATGTCTTAGAATGGAGGAGAAGTTCTGCTGCGTTGGTGAGTCCACGCCCTAGGCAAGACTACCACCACCCCCAGGTTGCTGCTGGACAGTGAAAGGAGAAGCAGCAGACTAATGAGCTTGTCTCTGTCATCCTGCACTCTCCTCCTTTTAGGATGCTCCTTAACTTCTTGAGACCCGCGCTATAGCCGAATGACGGCTACAGCGCGGATCTGAATATCCAACTGGACGTTAATTGACGTCCGCCCCTTTGGGTGTTCCCCGCGCGCGCTCCAGAGCGCGCAGCGGGGAAACTCTGTGTTGGCCGTGTCCCTTGGACACAGCCAATTACAGATCGCCAGATCGCTGATTGGCCGCGAACGGCCAATCAGAGTGGCCGTTTGCGATGCGATCTGTGCGGCCAATGATAGATGATCTCATATGTAAACATATGAGATCATCTCTCATTGCCGGCTCTCTGGAGAGGAGACCGATCTGTGTCCCTTGTACATAGGGACACAGATCGGTCACCTACCCCAGTCACCCCCCCTCCACCTACAGTTAGAACACAATGCAGGGAATACATTTAACCCCTTCCTCACCCCCTAGTGTTAACCCCTTCAATCAGGCCCGTCGGAACTAGACAGGCAAACTAAGCAATTGCTTGGGGCCCCAAGCAGGGTCCGCTATCCGAACGGGTCGGCCTGTTTGGATCGGCACAGATTGCGCACCGCCGCCGCGGCCTTAGAAAAGGCCGCGACTTTGGCCTAGCTCCGGAGCGGTCGGCCATCTTGGTACACCCGGCGGCGGTGCGCACTGACGTCATCACCCCTCTGCTCGTGGATCTTCTATTCCTACAAGAGCGCGCAAAGCGATCTATTCTGCAACAAGTACAGTGAGTTGGATCATCATTTTTGGACTGGCTTTTATTATGCTAAAACTATTGGCTAATGGCTATTATTACTAATATGTGGGGGCAATGTTATACTAGTACTACTGGCTATTATTACTAATGTGGGGGCAATGTTATTAAGTGGTCTTGCATAGCAAGAGCACTTATTGTTATCTCACATATATATTATTATTAAGTGGTCTTGCATAGCAAGAGCACTTATTGTTATCTCACATATATATTATTAAGTGGTCTTGCATAGCAAGAGCACTTATTGTTATCTCACATATATATTATTAAGTGGTCTTGCATAGCAAGAGCACTTATTGTTATCTCACATATATATTATTAAGTGGTCTTGCATAGCAAGAGCACTTATTGTTATCTCACATATATATTATTATTCTTATTATAGCCAAATTTGCCACCCTAACTCTTCCCACAGTTTTTACACTACATAAACGAGTAATATATCGAATCGTGCGGATTGTTCCCGATCGGTGGGCTATTACTGTGTGGAACGTTTCGCCGAATCGTTCGCGAAATATCGTCATTTTTGCGGCAAAATTTTCCCATAGGAATGAATGGGGAGAGCTAGAGTGTGGGATTTCTAAAAATGAAAAATCAGCACATGATTTGTAAACTGCGACCACTCCCTCATTTTCAAGCCGACCTACACAAATCTTATATCAAAACGTTCAGCTATCCCTGCTGCCACCAGATGTGTTCACGGCTACGTGATTGATCAAACCGTTTTCACAATATGATAATTTGTTTGCAACGTACGCCATCCATTATTTCAATGGAAGTCAATGGAGGTCAAAGTTTAGAAAACTAAAATCATCTTTGGAATTTGTAAACTGCGACTGTGCCTTCAATTTTATTATTTCAGAGACATACTATACATCAAAATGTAGGTCTGGGTCTTGTGATTCGTAAAATATAAAGATATTCGCTGTACGATTTATAGTTTTTAAAATACAACCATTTGAACAGGACATGTAATAAAAGACATTCCTCAATTTCTGCTGTGTTTACAGAGAGGCTGCAAACCAAACAATTGGTTTCCTAGGAGACGTTGAGGAGTTTTATAACTGCTCACAAACAGCTGTGAGTGTGAGTTGGCTCCTCCCACACAAGGCTGAGGGAACTTTCCTCTGCTTAGCTGCTTGTATATGTTTATATTGGTTTCCTAGGAGACGCTGAGGTAAAAACCTTCATACACACATCTGTGAGGGCTTTCTATAGCTCCTCCCACACACTGTGGTGATATGACTCAGGGAACTTTCCTCTGCTTAGAGCAAGGGTCTCAAACTGGTGGCCCTCCAGCTGTTGTAAAACTATAAGTCCCATCATGCCTCTGCTTGTGGGAGTCATGCTGGTAACTGTCATTCTTGCAATGCCTCATTGGACTTGTAGTTTTGCAACAGCTGGAGGGCCGCCAGTTTGAAACGCCTGGTTAGAGGCTGCTTGCATATGTTTACATTGGTTTCCTAGGAGACGCTGAGGTAAAAACCTTCATACACACATCTGTGAGGGCTTTCTATAGCTCCTCCCACTGTGAGGTGATATGGCTCAGTTTTTTTTGGCCCTGCGTATATGCATGCTCTGCATATAGCAACCAGACCATAGCAAACCTCCATAGCAACCAGTCCATAGCAACCAGACCATAGCAACCAGTCCATAGCAACCAGTCCATAGCAACCAGTCCATAGCAACCAGTCCATAGCAACCCTCCATAGCAACCACTCCATAGCAACCAGTCCATAGCAACCGTCCAGAGCAACCAGTCCAGAGCAACCCTCCATAGCAACCACTCCATAGCAACCAGTCCATAGCAACCGTCCAGAGCAACCAGTCCAGAGCAACCGTCAATACCAACCAGTCCATAGCAACCAGTCCATAGCAACTGTCCATAGCAACCCTCCATAGCAACCAGTCCATAGCAACCAGTCCATAGCAACCAGTCCATAGCAACCACTCCATAGCAACCAGTCCATAGCAACCACTCCATAGCAACCGTCTATAGCAACCAGTCCATAGCAACCCATCCATAGCCATCAGTCCATAGCCACCTGTCCATAGCAACCTGTCCATAGCAACCATTCCATAGCAACCACTCCATAGCAACCACTCCATAGCAACCATCCATAGCAACCATTCCATAGCAACCATTCCATAGCAACCAGTCCATAGCAACCGTCCATAGCAACCGTCCATAGCAACCGTCCATAGCAACCAGTCCATAGCAACCATCCATAGCAACCCGTCCATAGCAACCAGTCCATAGCCATCAGTCCATAGCAACCCTCCATAGCAACCAGTCCATAGCAACCCTCCATAGCAACCAGTTCGTAGCAACCAGTCCGTAGCACCCAGTCCGTAGCACCCAGTCCGTAGCAACCAGTCCGTAGCAACCAGTCCGTAGCAACCACTCCATAGCAACCACTCCATAGCAACCACTCCATAGCAACCAGTCCATAGCAACCAGTCCATAGCAACCCTCTATAGCAACCAGTTTTTGATGGGGCAAATAGGATGGTGCAGTTTTGATGGTGCAGTTTTGATGGAGCAGTTTTTGATGGGGCAATGGACCGAACTGGATCGACACACTGTTGGATCACATTTACATCTCCAGGGGCACCGTCTCCAGTCAGGAGTATTGGTGGAGGCAAGACCACGCCGCACAATTTCCCCAGAAATTGTATCTTTTCTAGTTCTTATTATTCTTATTATAGCCAAATTTGCCACCCTAACTCTTCCCACAGTTTTTACACTACATAAACGAGTAATATATCGAATCGTGCGGATTGTTCCCGATCGGTGGGCTATTACTGTGTGGAACGTTTCGCCGAATCGTTCGTGAAATATCGTCATTTTTGCGGCAAAATTTTCCCATAGGAATGAATGGGGAGAGCTAGAGTGTGGGATTTCTAAAAATGAAAAATCAGCACATGATTTGTAAACTGCGACCACACCCTCATTTTCAAGCCGACCTACACAAATCTTATATCAAAACGTTCAGCTATCCCTGCTGCCATCAGATGTGTTCACGGCTAAGTGATTGATCAAACCGTTTTCACAATATGATAATTTGTTTGCAACCTACGCCATCCATTATTTCAATGGAAGTCAATGGAGGTCAAAGTTTAGAAAACTAAAATCATCTTTGGAATTTGTAAACTGCGACTGTGCCTTCAATTTTATTATTTCAGAGACATACTATACATCAAAATGTAGGTCTGGGTCTTGTGATTCGTAAAATATAAAGATATTCGCTGTACGATTTATAGTTTTTAAAATACAACCATTTGAACAGGACATGTAATAAAAGACATTCCTCAATTTCTGCTGTGTTTACAGAGAGGCTGCAAACCAAACAATTGGTTTCCTAGGAGACGCTGTGGAGTTTTATAACTGCTCACAAACAGCTGTGAGTGTGAGTTGGCTCCTCCCACACAAGGCTGAGGGAACTTTCCTCTGCTTAGCTGCTTGTATATGTTTATATTGGTTTCCTAGGAGACGCTGAGGTAAAAACATTCATACACACATCTGTGAGGGCTTTCTATAGCTCCTCCCACACACTGTGGTGATATGACTCAGGGAACTTTCCTCTGCTTAGAGCAAGGGTCTCAAACTGGTGGCCCTCCGTTGTAAAACTATAAGTCCCATCATGCCTCTGCTTGTGGGAGTCATGCTGGTAACTGTCATTCTTGCAATGCCTCATTGGACTTGTAGTTTTGCAACAGCTGGAGGGCCGCCAGTTTGAAACGCCTGGTTAGAGGCTGCTTGCATATGTTTACATTGGTTTCCTAGGAGACGCTGAGGTAAAAACCTTCATACACACATCTGTGAGGGCTTTCTATAGCTCCTCCCACTGTGAGGTGATATGGCTCAGTTTTTTTTGGCCCTGCGTATATGCATGCTCTGCATATAGCAACCAGACCATAGCAAACCTCCATAGCAACCAGTCCATAGCAACCAGTCCATAGCAACCAGTCCATAGCAACCAGTCCATAGCAACTCTCCATAGCAACCACTCCATAGCAACCAGTCCATAGCAACCGTCCAGAGCAACCAGTCCAGAGCAACCGTCAATACCAACCAGTCCATAGCAACCAGTCCATAGCAACTGTCCATAGCAACCCTCCATAGCAACCAGTCCATAGCAACCAGTCCATAGCAACCAGTCCATAGCAACCAGTCCATAGCAACTGTCCATAGCAACCAGTCCATAGCAACCAGTCCATAGCAACCAGTCCATAGCAACCACTCCATAGCAACCGTCTATAGCAACCGTCTATAGCAACCAGTCCATAGCAACCCATCCATAGCCATCAGTCCATAGCAACCTGTCCATAGCAACCATTCCATAGCAACCGTCCATAGCAACCACTCCATAGCAACCACTCCATAGCAACCATCCATAGCAACCATTCCATAGAAACCCTCCATAGCATCCAGTCCAAAGCAACCAGTCCATAGCAACCGTCCATAGCAACCGTCCATAGCAACCAGTCCATAGCAACCATCCATAGCAACCCGTCCATAGCAACCAGTCCATAGCCATCAGTCCATAGCAACCCTCCATAGCAACCAGTCCATAGCAACCCTCCATAGCAACCAGTTCGTAGCAACCAGTCCGTAGCACCCAGTCCGTAGCACCCAGTCCGTAGCAACCACTCCATAGCAACCACTCCATAGCAACCAGTCCATAGCAACCAGTCCATAGCAACCAGTCCATAGCAACCAGTCCATAGCAACCGTCCAGAGCAACCAGTCCAGAGCAACCGTCAATACCAACCAGTCCATAGCAACCAGTCCATAGCAACTGTCCATAGCAACCCTCCATAGCAACCAGTCCATAGCAACCAGTCCATAGCAACCAGTCCATAGCAACCACTCCATAGCAACCAGTCCATAGCAACCACTCCATAGCAACCGTCTATAGCAACCAGTCCATAGCAACCCATCCATAGCCATCAGTCCATAGCCACCTGTCCATAGCAACCTGTCCATAGCAACCATTCCATAGCAACCACTCCATAGCAACCACTCCATAGCAACCATCCATAGCAACCATTCCATAGCAACCATTCCATAGCAACCAGTCCATAGCAACCGTCCATAGCAACCGTCCATAGCAACCGTCCATAGCAACCAGTCCATAGCAACCATCCATAGCAACCCGTCCATAGCAACCAGTCCATAGC
Source organism: Rana temporaria (assembly GCF_905171775.1). Taxonomy (NCBI): domain Eukaryota; kingdom Metazoa; phylum Chordata; class Amphibia; order Anura; family Ranidae; genus Rana; species Rana temporaria. The sequence continues at coordinate 434,150,090 of NC_053492.1, forward strand.
CATCAGTCCATAGCAACCCTCCATAGCAACCAGTCCATAGCAACCCTCCATAGCAACCAGTTCGTAGCAACCAGTCCGTAGCACCCAGTCCGTAGCACCCAGTCCGTAGCAACCACTCCATAGCAACCACTCCATAGCAACCACTCCATAGCAACCAGTCCATAGCAACCAGTCCATAGCAACCCTCTATAGCAACCAGTTTTTGATGGGGCAAATAGGATGGTGCAGTTTTGATGGTGCAGTTTTGATGGAGCAGTTTTTGATGGGGCAATGGACCGAACTGGATCGACACACTGTTGGATCACATTTACATCTCCAGGGGCACCGTCTCCAGTCAGGAGTATTGGTGGAGGCAAGACCACGCCGCACAATTTCCCCAGAAATTGTATCTTTTCTAGTTCTTATTATTCTTATTATAGCCAAATTTGCCACCCTAACTCTTCCCACAGTTTTTACACTACATAAACGAGTAATATATCGAATCGTGCGGATTGTTCCCGATCGGTGGGCTATTACTGTGTGGAACGTTTCGCCGAATCGTTCGTGAAATATCGTCATTTTTGCGGCAAAATTTTCCCATAGGAATGAATGGGGAGAGCTAGAGTGTGGGATTTCTAAAAATGAAAAATCAGCACATGATTTGTAAACTGCGACCACACCCTCATTTTCAAGCCGACCTACACAAATCTTATATCAAAACGTTCAGCTATCCCTGCTGCCATCAGATGTGTTCACGGCTAAGTGATTGATCAAACCGTTTTCACAATATGATAATTTGTTTGCAACCTACGCCATCCATTATTTCAATGGAAGTCAATGGAGGTCAAAGTTTAGAAAACTAAAATCATCTTTGGAATTTGTAAACTGCGACTGTGCCTTCAATTTTATTATTTCAGAGACATACTATACATCAAAATGTAGGTCTGGGTCTTGTGATTCGTAAAATATAAAGATATTCGCTGTACGATTTATAGTTTTTAAAATACAACCATTTGAACAGGACATGTAATAAAAGACATTCCTCAATTTCTGCTGTGTTTACAGAGAGGCTGCAAACCAAACAATTGGTTTCCTAGGAGACGCTGTGGAGTTTTATAACTGCTCACAAACAGCTGTGAGTGTGAGTTGGCTCCTCCCACACAAGGCTGAGGGAACTTTCCTCTGCTTAGCTGCTTGTATATGTTTATATTGGTTTCCTAGGAGACGCTGAGGTAAAAACCTTCATACACACATCTGTGAGGGCTTTCTATAGCTCCTCCCACACACTGTGGTGATATGACTCAGGGAACTTTCCTCTGCTTAGAGCAAGGGTCTCAAACTGGTGGCCCTCCGTTGTAAAACTATAAGTCCCATCATGCCTCTGCTTGTGGGAGTCATGCTGGTAACTGTCATTCTTGCAATGCCTCATTGGACTTGTAGTTTTGCAACAGCTGGAGGGCCGCCAGTTTGAAACGCCTGGTTAGAGGCTGCTTGCATATGTTTACATTGGTTTCCTAGGAGACGCTGAGGTAAAAACCTTCATACACACATCTGTGAGGGCTTTCTATAGCTCCTCCCACTGTGAGGTGATATGGCTCAGTTTTTTTTGGCCCTGCGTATATGCATGCTCTGCATATAGCAACCAGACCATAGCAAACCTCCATAGCAACCAGTCCATAGCAACCAGTCCATAGCAACCAGTCCATAGCAACCAGTCCATAGCAACCAGTCCATAGCAACTCTCCATAGCAACCACTCCATAGCAACCAGTCCATAGCAACCGTCCAGAGCAACCAGTCCAGAGCAACCGTCAATACCAACCAGTCCATAGCAACCAGTCCATAGCAACTGTCCATAGCAACCCTCCATAGCAACCAGTCCATAGCAACCAGTCCATAGCAACCAGTCCATAGCAACCAGTCCATAGCAACCAGTCCATAGCAACCACTCCATAGCAACCAGTCCATAGCAACCAGTCCATAGCAACCACTCCATAGCAACCGTCTATAGCAACCGTCTATAGCAACCAGTCCATAGCAACCCATCCATAGCCATCAGTCCATAGCCACCTGTCCATAGAAACCTGTCCATAGCAACCATTCCATAGCAACCGTCCATAGCAACCACTCCATAGCAACCACTCCATAGCAACCATCCATAGCAACCATTCCATAGCAACCCTCCATAGCATCCAGTCCAAAGCAACCAGTCCATAGCAACCGTCCATAGCAACCGTCCATAGCAACCAGTCCATAGCAACCATCCATAGCAACCCGTCCATAGCAACCAGTCCATAGCCATCAGTCCATAGCAACCCTCCATAGCAACCAGTCCATAGCAACCCTCCATAGCAACCAGTTCGTAGCAACCAGTCCGTAGCACCCAGTCCGTAGCAACCAGTCCGTAGCAACCACTCCATAGCAACCACTCCATAGCAACCACTCCATAGCAACCAGTCCATAGCAACCAGTCCATAGCAACCCTCTATAGCAACCAGTTTTTGATGGGGCAAATAGGATGGTGCAGTTTTGATGGTGCAGTTTTGATGGAGCAGTTTTTGATGGGGCAATGGACCGAACTGGATCGACACACTGTTGGATCACATTTACATCTCCAGGGGCACCATCTCCAGTCAGGAGTATTGGTGGAGGCAAGACCACGCCGCACAATTTCCCCAGAAATTGTATCTTTTCTAGTTCTTATTATTCTTATTATAGCCAAATTTGCCACCCTAACTCTTCCCACAGTTTTTACACTACATAAACGAGTAATATATCGAATCGTGCGGATTGTTCCCGATCGGTGGGCTATTACTGTGTGGAACGTTTCGCCGAATCGTTCGCGAAATATCGTCATTTTTGCGGCAAAATTTTCCCATAGGAATGAATGGGGAGAGCTAGAGTGTGGGATTTCTAAAAATGAAAAATCAGCACATGATTTGTAAACTGCGACCACTCCCTCATTTTCAAGCCGACCTACACAAATCTTATATCAAAACGTTCAGCTATCCCTGCTGCCACCAGATGTGTTCACGGCTACGTGATTGATCAAACCGTTTTCACAATATGATAATTTGTTTGCAACCTACGCCATCCATTATTTCAATGGAAGTCAATGGAGGTCAAAGTTTAGAAAACTAAAATCATCTTTGGAATTTGTAAACTGCGACTGTGCCTTCAATTTTATTATTTCAGAGACATACTATACATCAAAATGTAGGTCTGGGTCTTGTGATTCGTAAAATATAAAGATATTCGCTGTACGATTTATAGTTTTTAAAATACAACCATTTGAACAGGACATGTAATAAAAGACATTCCTCAATTTCTGCTGTGTTTACAGAGAGGCTGCAAACCAAACAATTGGTTTCCTAGGAGACGCTGTGGAGTTTTATAACTGCTCACAAACAGCTGTGAGTGTGAGTTGGCTCCTCCCACACAAGGCTGAGGGAACTTTCCTCTGCTTAGCTGCTTGTATATATGTTTATATTGGTTTTCTAGGAGACGCTGAGGTAAAAACCTTCATACACACATCTGTGAGGGCTTTCTATAGCTCCTCCCACACACTGTGGTGATATGACTCAGGGAACTTTCCTCTGCTTAGAGCAAGGGTCTCAAACTGGTGGCCCTCCAGCTGTTGTAAAACTATAAGTCCCATCATGCCTCTGCTTGTGGGAGTCATGCTGGTAACTGTCATTCTTGCAATTCCTCATTGGACTTGTAGTTTTGCAACAGCTGGAGGGCCGCCAGTTTGAAACGCCTGGTTAGAGGCTGCTTGCATATGTTTACATTGGTTTCCTAGGAGACGCTGAGGTAAAAACCTTCATACACACATCTGTGAGGGCTTTCTATAGCTCCTCCCACACACTGTGAGGTGATATAGCTCAGTTTTTTTTGGCCCTGCGTATATGCATGCTCTGCATATAGCAACCAGACCATAGCAAACCTCCATAGCAACCAGTCCATAGCAACCAGACCATAGCAACCAGTCCATAGCAACCAGTCCATAGCAACCAGTCCATAGCAACCAGTCCATAGCAACCCTCCATAGCAACCACTCCATAGCAACCAGTCCATAGCAACCGTCCAGAGCAACCAGTCCAGAGCAACCGTCAATACCAACCAGTCCATAGCAACCAGTCCATAGCAACTGTCCATAGCAACCAGTCCATAGCAACCAGTCCATAGCAACCAGTCCATAGCAACCAGTCCATAGCAACCACTCCATAGCAACCAGTCCATAGCAACCACTCCATAGCAACCGTCTATAGCAACCGTCTATAGCAACCAGTCCATAGCAACCCATCCATAGCCATCAGTCCATAGCCACCTGTCCATAGCAACCTGTCCATAGCAACCATTCCATAGCAACCATTCCATAGCAACCACTCCATAGCAACCACTCCATAGCAACCATCCATAGCAACCATTCCATAGCAACCCTCCATAGCATCCAGTCCAAAGCAACCAGTCCATAGCAACCAGTCCATAGCAACCATCCATAGCAACCCGTCCATAGCAACCAGTCCATAGCCATCAGTCCATAGCAACCCTCCATAGCAACCAGTCCATAGCAACCCTCCATAGCAACCAGTTCGTAGCAACCAGTCCGTAGCACCCAGTCCGTAGCACCCAGTCCGTAGCAACCAGTCCGTAGCAACCACTCCATAGCAACCACTCCATAGCAACCACTCCATAGCAACCAGTCCATAGCAACCCTCTATAGCAACCAGTTTTTGATGGGGCAAATAGGATGGTGCAGTTTTGATGGTGCAGTTTTGATGGAGCAGTTTTTGATGGGGCAATGGACCGAACTGGATCGACACACTGTTGGATCACATTTACATCTCCAGGGGCACCATCTCCAGTCAGGAGTATTGGTGGAGGCAAGACCACGCCGCACAATTTCCCCAGAAATTGTATCTTTTCTAGTTAAGTGGTCTTGCATAGCAAGAGCACTTATTGTTATCTCACATATATATTATTAAGTGGTCTTGCATAGCAAGAGCACTTATTGTTATCTCACATATATATTATTATTATTATTATTCTTATTATAGCCAAATTTGCCACCCTAACTCTTCCCACAGTTTTTACACTACATAAACGAGTAATATATCGAATCGTGCGGATTGTTCCCGATCGGTGGGCTATTACTGTGTGGAACGTTTCGCCGAATCGTTCGCGAAATATCGTCATTTTTGCGGCAAAATTTTCCCATAGGAATGAATGGGGAGAGCTAGAGTGTGGGATTTCTAAAAATGAAAAATCAGCACATGATTTGTAAACTGCGACCACTCCCTCATTTTCAAGCTGACCTACACAAATCTTATATCAAAACGTTCAGCTATCCCTGCTGCCACCAGATGTGTTCACGGCTACGTGATTGATCAAACCGTTTTCACAATATGAGAATTTGTTTGCAACCTACGCCATCCATTATTTCAATGGAAGTCAATGGAGGTCAAAGTTTAGAAAACTAAAATCATCTTTGGAATTTGTAAACTGCGACTGTGCCTTCAATTTTATTATTTCAGAGACATACTATACATCAAAATGTAGGTCTGGGTCTTGTGATTCGTAAAATATAAAGATATTCGCTGTACGATTTATAGTTTTTAAAATACAACCATTTGAACAGGACATGTAATAAAAGACATTCCTCAATTTCTGCTGTGTTTACAGAGAGGCTGCAAACCAAACAATTGGTTTCCTAGGAGACGCTGTGGAGTTTTATAACTGCTCACAAACAGCTGTGAGTGTGAGTTGGCTCCTCCCACACAAGGCTGAGGGAACTTTCCTCTGCTTAGCTGCTTGTATATATGTTTATATTGGTTTCCTAGGAGACGCTGAGGTAAAAACCTTCATACACACATCTGTGAGGGCTTTCTATAGCTCCTCCCACACACTGTGGTGATATGACTCAGGGAACTTTCCTCTGCTTAGAGCAAGGGTCTCAAACTGGTGGCCCTCCAGCTGTTGTAAAACTATAAGTCCCATCATGCCTCTGCTTGTGGGAGTCATGCTGGTAACTGTCATTCTTGCAATTCCTCATTGGACTTGTAGTTTTGCAACAGCTGGAGGGCCGCCAGTTTGAAACGCCTGGTTAGAGGCTGCTTGCATATGTTTACATTGGTTTCCTAGGAGACGCTGAGGTAAAAACCTTCATACACACATCTGTGAGGGCTTTCTATAGCTCCTCCCACACACTGTGAGGTGATATAGCTCAGTTTTTTTTGGCCCTGCGTATATGCATGCTCTGCATATAGCAACCAGACCATAGCAAACCTCCATAGCAACCAGTCCATAGCAACCAGACCATAGCAACCAGTCCATAGCAACCAGTCCATAGCAACCAGTCCATAGCAACCCTCCATAGCAACCACTCCATAGCAACCAGTCCATAGCAACCGTCCAGAGCAACCAGTCCAGAGCAACCGTCAATACCAACCAGTCCATAGCAACCAGTCCATAGCAACTGTCCATAGCAACCCTCCATAGCAACCAGTCCATAGCAACCAGTCCATAGCAACCAGTCCATAGCAACCAGTCCATAGCAACCAGTCCATAGCAACCACTCCATAGCAACCAGTCCATAGCAACCAGTCCATAGCAACCACTCCATAGCAACCGTCTATAGCAACCGTCTATAGCAACCAGTCCATAGCAACCCATCCATAGCCATCAGTCCATAGCCACCTGTCCATAGAAACCTGTCCATAGCAACCATTCCATAGCAACCGTCCATAGCAACCACTCCATAGCAACCACTCCATAGCAACCATCCATAGCAACCATTCCATAGCAACCCTCCATAGCATCCAGTCCAAAGCAACCAGTCCATAGCAACCGTCCATAGCAACCGTCCATAGCAACCAGTCCATAGCAACCATCCATAGCAACCCGTCCATAGCAACCAGTCCATAGCCATCAGTCCATAGCAACCCTCCATAGCAACCAGTCCATAGCAACCCTCCATAGCAACCAGTTCGTAGCAACCAGTCCGTAGCACCCAGTCCGTAGCAACCAGTCCGTAGCAACCACTCCATAGCAACCACTCCATAGCAACCACTCCATAGCAACCAGACCATAGCAACCAGTCCATAGCAACCCTCTATAGCAACCAGTTTTTGATGGGGCAAATAGGATGGTGCAGTTTTGATGGTGCAGTTTTGATGGAGCAGTTTTTGATGGGGCAATGGACCGAACTGGATCGACACACTGTTGGATCACATTTACATCTCCAGGGGCACCATCTCCAGTCAGGAGTATTGGTGGAGGCAAGACCACACCGCACAATTTCCCCAGAAATTGTATCTTTTCTAGTTCTTATTATTCTTATTATAGCCAAATTTGCCACCCTAACTCTTCCCACAGTTTTTACACTACATAAACGAGTAATATATCGAATCGTGCGGATTGTTCCCGATCGGTGGGCTATTACTGTGTGGAACGTTTCGCCGAATCGTTCGCGAAATATCGTCATTTTTGCGGCAAAATTTTCCCATAGGAATGAATGGGGAGAGCTAGAGTGTGGGATTTCTAAAAATGAAAAATCAGCACATGATTTGTAAACTGCGACCACTCCCTCATTTTCAAGCCGACCTACACAAATCTTATATCAAAACGTTCAGCTATCCCTGCTGCCACCAGATGTGTTCACGGCTACGTGATTGATCAAACCGTTTTCACAATATGATAATTTGTTTGCAACCTACGCCATCCATTATTTCAATGGAAGTCAATGGAGGTCAAAGTTTAGAAAACTAAAATCATCTTTGGAATTTGTAAACTGCGACTGTGCCTTCAATTTTATTATTTCAGAGACATACTATACATCAAAATGTAGGTCTGGGTCTTGTGATTCGTAAAATATAAAGATATTCGCTGTACGATTTATAGTTTTTAAAATACAACCATTTGAACAGGACATGTAATAAAAGACATTCCTCAATTTCTGCTGTGTTTACAGAGAGGCTGCAAACCAAACAATTGGTTTCCTAGGAGACGCTGTGGAGTTTTATAACTGCTCACAAACAGCTGTGAGTGTGAGTTGGCTCCTCCCACACAAGGCTGAGGGAACTTTCCTCTGCTTAGCTGCTTGTATATATGTTTATATTGGTTTCCTAGGAGACGCTGAGGTAAAAACCTTCATACACACATCTGTGAGGGCTTTCTATAGCTCCTCCCACACACTGTGGTGATATGACTCAGGGAACTTTCCTCTGCTTAGAGCAAGGGTCTCAAACTGGTGGCCCTCCAGCTGTTGTAAAACTATAAGTCCCATCATGCCTCTGCTTGTGGGAGTCATGCTGGTAACTGTCATTCTTGCAATTCCTCATTGGACTTGTAGTTTTGCAACAGCTGGAGGGCCGCCAGTTTGAAACGCCTGGTTAGAGGCTGCTTGCATATGTTTACATTGGTTTCCTAGGAGACGCTGAGGTAAAAACCTTCATACACACATCTGTGAGGGCTTTCTATAGCTCCTCCCACACACTGTGAGGTGATATAGCTCAGTTTTTTTTGGCCCTGCGTATATGCATGCTCTGCATATAGCAACCAGACCATAGCAAACCTCCATAGCAACCAGTCCATAGCAACCAGACCATAGCAACCAGTCCATAGCAACCAGTCCATAGCAACCAGTCCATAGCAACCAGTCCATAGCAACCCTCCATAGCAACCACTCCATAGCAACCAGTCCATAGCAACCGTCCAGAGCAACCAGTCCAGAGCAACCGTCAATACCAACCAGTCCATAGCAACCAGTCCATAGCAACTGTCCATAGCAACCCTCCATAGCAACCAGTCCATAGCAACCAGTCCATAGCAACCAGTCCATAGCAACCAGTCCATAGCAACCAGTCCATAGCAACCACTCCATAGCAACCAGTCCATAGCAACCAGTCCATAGCAACCACTCCATAGCAACCGTCTATAGCAACCGTCTATAGCAACCAGTCCATAGCAACCCATCCATAGCCATCAGTCCATAGCCACCTGTCCATAGCAACCTGTCCATAGCAACCATTCCATAGCAACCATTCCATAGCAACCACTCCATAGCAACCACTCCATAGCAACCATCCATAGCAACCATTCCATAGCAACCCTCCATAGCATCCAGTCCAAAGCAACCAGTCCATAGCAACCAGTCCATAGCAACCATCCATAGCAACCCGTCCATAGCAACCAGTCCATAGCCATCAGTCCATAGCAACCCTCCATAGCAACCAGTCCATAGCAACCCTCCATAGCAACCAGTTCGTAGCAACCAGTCCGTAGCACCCAGTCCGTAGCACCCAGTCCGTAGCAACCAGTCCGTAGCAACCACTCCATAGCAACCACTCCATAGCAACCACTCCATAGCAACCAGTCCATAGCAACCCTCTATAGCAACCAGTTTTTGATGGGGCAAATAGGATGGTGCAGTTTTGATGGTGCAGTTTTGATGGAGCAGTTTTTGATGGGGCAATGGACCGAACTGGATCGACACACTGTTGGATCACATTTACATCTCCAGGGGCACCATCTCCAGTCAGGAGTATTGGTGGAGGCAAGACCACGCCGCACAATTTCCCCAGAAATTGTATCTTTTCTAGTTAAGTGGTCTTGCATAGCAAGAGCACTTATTGTTATCTCACATATATATTATTAAGTGGTCTTGCATAGCAAGAGCACTTATTGTTATCTCACATATATATTATTCTTATTATTCTTATTATAGCCAAATTTGCCACCCTAACTCTTCCCACAGTTTTTACACTACATAAACGAGTAATATATCGAATCGTGCGGATTGTTCCCGATCGGTGGGCTATTACTGTGTGGAACGTTTCGCCGAATCGTTCGCGAAATATCGTCATTTTTGCGGCAAAATTTTCCCATAGGAATGAATGGGGAGAGCTAGAGTGTGGGATTTCTAAAAATGAAAAATCAGCACATGATTTGTAAACTGCGACCACTCCCTCATTTTCAAGCCGACCTACACAAATCTTATATCAAAACGTTCAGCTATCCCTGCTGCCACCAGATGTGTTCACGGCTACGTGATTGATCAAACCGTTTTCACAATATGATAATTTGTTTGCAACCTACGCCATCCATTATTTCAATGGAAGTCAATGGAGGTCAAAGTTTAGAAAACTAAAATCATCTTTGGAATTTGTAAACTGCGACTGTGCCTTCAATTTTATTATTTCAGAGACATACTATACATCAAAATGTAGGTCTGGGTCTTGTGATTCGTAAAATATAAAGATATTCGCTGTACGATTTATAGTTTTTAAAATACAACCATTTGAACAGGACATGTAATAAAAGACATTCCTCAATTTCTGCTGTGTTTACAGAGAGGCTGCAAACCAAACAATTGGTTTCCTAGGAGACGCTGTGGAGTTTTATAACTGCTCACAAACAGCTGTGAGTGTGAGTTGGCTCCTCCCACACAAGGCTGAGGGAACTTTCCTCTGCTTAGCTGCTTGTATATATGTTTATATTGGTTTCCTAGGAGACGCTGAGGTAAAAACCTTCATACACACATCTGTGAGGGCTTTCTATAGCTCCTCCCACACACTGTGGTGATATGACTCAGGGAACTTTCCTCTGCTTAGAGCAAGGGTCTTCGCTGTACGATTTATAGTTTTTAAAATACAATCATTTGAATAGGACAAGTATTTAAGAAAAATCCAGGATCTGAGTCTCTGCTTAGAGGCTGCATGCTTATGTTTACATTGGTTTCCTAGGAGACGCTGAGGTAACTAAAACTCCTCACGCACAGCTGTAAGGGGATTCTATAGCTCCTCCCACACAGTTGTGAGGCAGTTGTGAGGTGTTTTCTGTGAGGTAAATACCTTCATACATACAGTTGTGAGGCAGTTGTGAGGTGTTTTCTGTGAGGTGTTTTTTGTGAGGTAAATACCTTCATACACACAGTTGTGAGGTAGTTGTGAGGTGTTTTCTGTGAGGTAAATACCTTCATACACACAGTTGTGAGGTAGTTGTGAGGTGTTTTCTGTGAGGTAAATACCTTCATTTGAAGGACAAGTATTCAAAAAAAATCCTCAATTTCTGCTGTGTTTACAGAGAGCCTGCAAACCAAACAATTGGTTTCCTAGGAGACGCTGAGGGGTTTAATAACACCTCCCAAACAGCTGTGAGGTGAGTTGGCTCCTCCCACACAAGGCTGAGGGAACTTTCCTCTGCTAGAGTGTGTTTGCATATGTTTACATTGGTTTCCTAGGAGACGCTGAGGTAAAATCCTTCATATACACACATCTGTGAGGGCTTTCTATAGCTCCTCCCACACACTGTGAGGTGATATGGCTCAGTTTTTTTTTGCTCTGCGTAACTTCTGCATGCTCTGCATATAGCAACCATGCATAGCAACCAGTCCATAGCAACCAGTCCATAGCAACTGTCCATAGCAACCAGTCCCTAGCAACCACTCCATAGCAACCACTCCATAGCAACCAGTCCCTAGCAACCAGTCCCTAGCAACCGTCCATAGCAACCAGTCCATAGCAACCACTCCATAGCAACCAGTCCATATCAACCACTCCATAGCAACCAGTCCCTAGCAACCAGTCCCTAGCAACCAGTCCCTAGCAACCGTCCATAGCAACCAGTCCCTAGCAACCAGTCCATAGCAACCAGTCCCTAGCAACCACTCCATAGCAACCACTCCATAGCAACCAGTCCCTAGCAACCACTCCATAGCAACCAGTCCCTAGCAACCAGTCCATAGCAACCAGTCCCTAGCAACCAGTCCCTAGCAACCGTCCATAGCAACCAGTCCCTAGCAACCAGTCCCTAGCAACCAGTCCCTAGCAACCAGTCCCTAGCAACCAGTCCATAGCAACCAGTCCATAGCAACCAGTCCCTAGCAACCAGTCCATAGCAACCACTCCATAGCAACCCTCCCTAGCAACCAGTCCCTAGCAACCAGTCCCTAGCAACCAGTCCATAGCAACCGTCCATAGCAACCAGTCCATAGCAACCCTCCATAGCAACCACTCCATAGCAACCGTCTATAGCAACCAGTCCAAAGCAACCGTCCATAGCAACCAGTCCATAGCAACCAGTCCATAGCAACTGTCCATAGCAACTGTCCATAGCAACCATTCCATAGCAACCCTCCATAGCAACTCTCCATAGCAACCACTCCATAGTAACCACTCCATAGCAACCAGTCCATAGCAACCAGTCCATAGCAACCGTCCATAGCAACCCATCCATAGCCATCAGTCCCTAGCAACCAGTCCATAGCAACCAGTCCATAGCAACCACTCCATAGCAACCGTCTATAGCAACCAGTCCAAAGCAACCGTCCATAGCAACCAGTCCATAGCAACCAGTCCATAGCAACTGTCCATAGCAACTGTCCATAGCAACTGTCCATAGCAACCATTCCATAGCAACCCTCCATAGCAACCCTCCATAGCAACCACTCCATAGTAACCACTCCATAGCAACCAGTCCATAGCAAGCAGTCCATAGCAACCTGTCCATAGCAACCCTCCATAGCAACCACTCCATAGCAACCCTCCATAGCAACCCTCCATAGCAACCACTCCATAGCAACCGTCCATAGCAACCAGTCCCTAGCAACCAGTCCCTAGCAACCAGTCCCTAGCAACCAGTCCCTAGCAACCGTCCATAGCAACCAGTCCATAGCAACCCTCCATAGCAACCACTCCATAGCAACCGTCTGTAGCAACCAGTCCAAAGCAACCGTCCATAGCAACCAGTCCATAGCAACCAGTCCATAGCAACTGTCCATAGCAACCCTCCATAGCAACCCTCCATAGCAACCACTCCATAGCAACCAGTCCATAGCAACCAGTCCATAGCAACCTGTCCATAGCAACCCTTCATAGCAACCCTCCATAGCAACCACTCCATAGCAACCCTCCATAGCAACCACTCCATAGCAACCCTCCATAGCAACCCTCCATAGCAACCACTCCATAGCAACCGTCTATAGCAACCAGTCTAGGGCAACCAGTCCATAGCAACCGTCCATAGCAACCAATCCAGAGCAACCGTCCATACCAACCACTCCATAGCAACCAGTCCATAGCAACCGTCCATAGCCATCAGTCCATAGAAACCACTCCATAGCAACAACTCCATAGCAACCACTCCATAGCAACCGGTCCATAGCAACCGTCTATAGCAACCAGTCTATAGCAACCGGTCCATAGCAACCGTCTATAGCAACCAGTCTATAGCAACCGTCCATACCAACCACTCCATAGCAACCAGTCCATAGCAACCAGTCCATAGCAACCGTCCATAGCAACCAGTCCATAGCAACAGTCCATAGCAATCCGTCCATAGCAACCCTCCATAGCAACCACTCCATAGCAACCATTCCATAGCAACCCTCCATAGCATCCAGTCCAAAGCAACCAGTCCATAGCAACCATCCATAGCAACCGTCCATAGCAACCAGTCCATACCAACCGTCCATAACAACCCGTCCATAGCAACCAGTCCATAGCCATCAGTCCATAGCAACCCTCCATAGCAAACAGTCCATAGCAACCCTCCATAGCAACCAGTCCATAGCACCCAGTCCATAGCAATCAGTCCGTAGCAACCACTCCATAGCAACCACTCCATAGCAACCCGTCCATAGCAACCAGTCCATAGCAACCCTCCATAGCAGCCAGTTTTTGATGGGGCAAATAGGATGGTGCAGTTTTGATGGTGCAGTTTTGATGGGCTAGTTTTTGATGGAGCAGTTTTTGATGGGGCAATGGACCGAATTGGATCGACACACGGTTGGATCACATTTACATCTCCAGGGGCACCGTCTCCAGTCAGGAGTATTGGTGGAGGCAAGACCACGCCCCACAATTTCCCCAGAAATTGTATCTTTTCTAGTTATTAAGTGGTCTTGCATAGCAAGAGCACTTATTGTTATCTCACATATATATTATTAAGTGGTCTTGCATAGCAAGAGCACTTATTGTTATCTCACATATATATTATTATTCTTATTATTCTTATTATAGCCAAATTTGCCACCCTAACTCTTCCCACAGTTTTTACACTACATAAACGAGTAATATATCGAATCGTGCGGATTGTTCCCGATCGGTGGGCTATTACTGTGTGGAACGTTTCGCCGAATCGTTCGCGAAATATCGTCATTTTTGCGGCAAAATTTTCCCATAGGAATGAATGGGGAGAGCTAGAGTGTGGGATTTCTAAAAATGAAAAATCAGCACATGATTTGTAAACTGCGACCACTCCCTCATTTTCAAGCTGACCTACACAAATCTTATATCAAAACGTTCAGCTATCCCTGCTGCCACCAGATGTGTTCACGGCTACGTGATTGATCAAACCGTTTTCACAATATGATAATTTGTTTGCAACCTACGCCATCCATTATTTCAATGGAAGTCAATGGAGGTCAAAGTTTAGAAAACTAAAATCATCTTTGGAATTTGTAAACTGCGACTGTGCCTTCAATTTTATTATTTCAGAGACATACTATACATCAAAATGTAGGTCTGGGTCTTGTGATTCGTAAAATATAAAGATATTCGCTGTACGATTTATAGTTTTTAAAATACAACCATTTGAACAGGACATGTAATAAAAGACATTCCTCAATTTCTGCTGTGTTTACAGAGAGGCTGCAAACCAAACAATTGGTTTCCTAGGAGACGCTGTGGAGTTTTATAACTGCTCACAAACAGCTGTGAGTGTGAGTTGGCTCCTCCCACACAAGGCTGAGGGAACTTTCCTCTGCTTAGCTGCTTGTATATATGTTTATATTGGTTTCCTAGGAGACGCTGAGGTAAAAACCTTCATACACACATCTGTGAGGGCTTTCTATAGCTCCTCCCACACACTGTGGTGATATGACTCAGGGAACTTTCCTCTGCTTAGAGCAAGGGTCTTCGCTGTACGATTTATAGTTTTTAAAATACAATCATTTGAATAGGACAAGTATTTAAGAAAAATCCAGGATCTGAGTCTCTGCTTAGAGGCTGCATGCTTATGTTTACATTGGTTTCCTAGGAGACGCTGAGGTAACTAAAACTCCTCACGCACAGCTGTAAGGGGATTCTATAGCTCCTCCCACACAGTTGTGAGGCAGTTGTGAGGTGTTTTCTGTGAGGTAAATACCTTCATACATACAGTTGTGAGGCAGTTGTGAGGTGTTTTCTGTGAGGTGTTTTTTGTGAGGTAAATACCTTCATACACACAGTTGTGAGGTAGTTGTGAGGTGTTTTCTGTGAGGTAAATACCTTCATACACACAGTTGTGAGGTAGTTGTGAGGTGTTTTCTGTGAGGTAAATACCTTCATTTGAAGGACAAGTATTCAAAAAAAATCCTCAATTTCTGCTGTGTTTACAGAGAGCCTGCAAACCAAACAATTGGTTTCCTAGGAGACGCTGAGGGGTTTAATAACACCTCCCAAACAGCTGTGAGGTGAGTTGGCTCCTCCCACACAAGGCTGAGGGAACTTTCCTCTGCTAGAGTGTGTTTGCATATGTTTACATTGGTTTCCTAGGAGACGCTGAGGTAAAATCCTTCATATACACACATCTGTGAGGGCTTTCTATAGCTCCTCCCACACACTGTGAGGTGATATGGCTCAGTTTTTTTTGGCTCTGCGTAACTTCTGCATGCTCTGCATATAGCAACCATGCATAGCAACCAGTCCATAGCAACCAGTCCATAGCAACCAGTCCATAGCAACTGTCCATAGCAACCAGTCCCTAGCAACCACTCCATAGCAACCACTCCATAGCAACCAGTCCCTAGCAACCAGTCCCTAGCAACCGTCCATAGCAACCAGTCCATAGCAACCACTCCATAGCAACCAGTCCATATCAACCACTCCATAGCAACCAGTCCCTAGCAACCAGTCCCTAGCAACCAGTCCCTAGCAACCAGTCCATAGCAACCAGTCCCTAGCAACCACTCCATAGCAACCACTCCATAGCAACCAGTCCCTAGCAACCACTCCATAGCAACCAGTCCCTAGCAACCAGTCCATAGCAACCAGTCCCTAGCAACCAGTCCCTAGCAACCGTCCATAGCAACCAGTCCCTAGCAACCAGTCCCTAGCAACCAGTCCATAGCAACCAGTCCCTAGCAACCAGTCCCTAGCAACCAGTCCATAGCAACCAGTCCATAGCAACCAGTCCATAGCAACCAGTCCATAGCAACCACTCCATAGCAACCCTCCCTAGCAACCAGTCCCTAGCAACCAGTCCCTAGCAACCAGTCCATAGCAACCGTCCATAGCAACCAGTCCATAGCAACCCTCCATAGCAACCACTCCATAGCAACCGTCTATAGCAACCAGTCCAAAGCAACCGTCCATAGCAACCAGTCCATAGCAACCAGTCCATAGCAACTGTCCATAGCAACTGTCCATAGCAACCATTCCATAGCAACCCTCCATAGCAACTCTCCATAGCAACCACTCCATAGTAACCACTCCATAGCAACCAGTCCATAGCAACCAGTCCATAGCAACCGTCCATAGCAACCCATCCATAGCCATCAGTCCCTAGCAACCAGTCCATAGCAACCAGTCCATAGCAACCACTCCATAGCAACCGTCTATAGCAACCAGTCCAAAGCAACCGTCCATAGCAACCAGTCCATAGCAACCAGTCCATAGCAACTGTCCATAGCAACTGTCCATAGCAACTGTCCATAGCAACCATTCCATAGCAACCACTCCATAGTAACCACTCCATAGCAACCAGTCCATAGCAAGCAGTCCATAGTAACCTGTCCATAGCAACCCTTCATAGCAACCACTCCATAGCAACCCTCCATAGCAACCACTCCATAGCAACCCTCCATAGCAACCCTCCATAGCAACCACTCCATAGCAACCGTCCATAGCAACCAGTCCCTAGCAACCAGTCCCTAGCAACCAGTCCCTAGCAACCAGTCCCTAGCAACCGTCCATAGCAACCAGTCCATAGCAACCCTCCATAGCAACCACTCCATAGCAACCGTCTATAGCAACCAGTCCAAAGCAACCGTCCATAGCAACCAGTCCATAGCAACCAGTCCATAGCAACTGTCCATAGCAACCCTCCATAGCAACCCTCCATAGCAACCACTCCATAGCAACCAGTCCATAGCAACCAGTCCATAGCAACCTGTCCATAGCAACCCTCCATAGCAACCCTCCATAGCAACCACTCCATAGCAACCCTCCATAGCAACCACTCCATAGCAACCCTCCATAGCAACCCTCCATAGCAACCACTCCATAGCAACCGTCTATAGCAACCAGTCTAGGGCAACCAGTCCATAGCAACCGTCCATAGCAACCAATCCAGAGCAACCGTCCATACCAACCACTCCATAGCAACCAGTCCATAGCAACCGTCCATAGCCATCAGTCCATAGAAACCACTCCATAGCAACAACTCCATAGCAACCACTCCATAGCAACCGGTCCATAGCAACCGTCTATAGCAACCAGTCTATAGCAACCGGTCCATAGCAACCGTCTATAGCAACCAGTCTATAGCAACCGTCCATACCAACCACTCCATAGCAACCAGTCCATAGCAACCAGTCCATAGCAACCGTCCATAGCAACCAGTCCATAGCAACAGTCCATAGCAATCCGTCCATAGCAACCCTCCATAGCAACCACTCCATAGCAACCATTCCATAGCAACCCTCCATAGCATCCAGTCCAAAGCAACCAGTCCATAGCAACCATCCATAGCAACCGTCCATAGCAACCAGTCCATACCAACCGTCCATAACAACCCGTCCATAGCAACCAGTCCATAGCCATCAGTCCATAGCAACCCTCCATAGCAACCAGTCCATAGCAACCCTCCATAGCAACCAGTCCATAGCACCCAGTCCATAGCAATCAGTCCGTAGCAACCACTCCATAGCAACCACTCCATAGCAACCACTCCATAGCAACCCGTCCATAGCAACCAGTCCATAGCAACCCTCCATAGCAGCCAGTTTTTGATGGGGCAAATAGGATGGTGCAGTTTTGATGGTGCAGTTTTGATGGGCTAGTTTTTGATGGAGCAGTTTTTGATGGGGCAATGGACCGAATTGGATCGACACACGGTTGGATCACATTTACATCTCCAGGGGCACCGTCTCCAGTCAGGAGTATTGGTGGAGGCAAGACCACGCCCCACAATTTCCCCAGAAATTGTATCTTTTCTAGTTATTATTATTATTATTCTTATAGCCAAATTTGCCCCCCTAACTCCTCCCACAGTTTTTACACTACATAGATGAGTAATATATCGAATCGTGCGGATTGTTCCCGATCGGTGGGCTATTACTGTGTGGAAAATTTCGCCGAATCGTTCGCGAAATATTGTAATTTTTGCGGCAAAATTTTCCCATAGGAATGAATGGGGAGCGGTAGAGTGTGGGATTTCTAAAAATGAAAAATCATTACATGATTTGCAAACTGCGACCACACCCTCATTTTCAAGCCGACCTACACAAATCTTATATCAAAACGTTCAGCTATCCCTGCTGCCTCCACACGTGTTCACGGCTAAGTGATTGATCAAACCGTTTTCACAATATGATAATTTGTTTGCAACCTACGCCATCCATTATTTCAATGGAAGTCAATGGAGGTCAAAGTTTAGAAAACTAAAATCATCTTTGGAATTTGTAAACTGCGACTGTGCCTTCAATTTTATTATTTCAGAGACATACTATACATCAAAATGTAGGTCTGGGTCTTGTGATTCGTAAAATATAAAGATATTCGCTGTACAATTTATAGTTTTTAAAATACAACCATTTAACAGGACATGTAATAAAAGACATTCCTCAATTTCTGTTGTGTTTACAGAGAGGCTGCAAACCAAACAATTGGTTTCCTAGGAGACGCTGTGGAGTTTTATAACTGCTCACAAACAGCTCTGAGTGTGAGTTGGCTCCTCCCACACAAGGCTGAGGGAACTTTCCTCTGCTTAGCTGCTTGTATATGTTTACATTGGTTTCCTAGGAGACGCTGAGGTAAAAACCTTCATACACACATCTGTGAGGGCTTTCTATAGCTCCTCCCACACACTGTGGTGATATGACTCAGGGAACTTTCCTCTGCTTAGAGCAAGGGTCTCAAACTGGTGGCCCTCCGTTGTAAAACTATAAGTCCCATCATGCCTCTGCTTGTGGGAGTCATGCTGGTAACTGTCATTCTTGCAATGCCTCATTGGACTTGTAGTTTTGCAACAGCTGGAGGGCCGCCAGTTTGAAACGCCTGGTTAGAGGCTGCTTGCATATGTTTACATTGGTTTCCTAGGAGACGCTGAGGTAAAAACCTTCATACACACATCTGTGAGGGCTTTCTATAGCTCCTCCCACTGTGAGGTGATATGGCTCAGTTTTTTTTGGCCCTGCGTATATGCATGCTCTGCATATAGCAACCAGACCATAGCAAACCTCCATAGCAACCAGTCCATAGCAACCAGTCCATAGCAACCAGTCCATAGCAACCAGTCCATAGCAACCCTCCATAGCAACCACTCCATTGCAACCAGTCCATAGCAACCGTCCAGAGCAACCAGTCCAGAGCAACCGTCAATACCAACCAGTCCATAGCAACCAGTCCATAGCAACTGTCCATAGCAACCCTCCATAGCAACCAGTCCATAGCAACCAGTCCATAGCAACCAGTCCATAGCAACCAGTCCATAGCAACTGTCCATAGCAACCAGTCCATAGCAACCAGTCCATAGCAACCAGTCCATAGCAACCAGTCCATAGCAACCACTCCATAGCAACCGTCTATAGCAACCGTCTATAGCAACCAGTCCATAGCAACCCATCCATAGCCATCAGTCCATAGCCACCTGTCCATAGCAACCTGTCCATAGCAACCATTCCATAGCAACCGTCCATAGCAACCACTCCATAGCAACCACTCCATAGCAACCATCCATAGCAACCATTCCATAGAAACCCTCCATAGCATCCAGTCCAAAGCAACCAGTCCATAGCAACCGTCCATAGCAACCGTCCATAGCAACCAGTCCATAGCAACCATCCATAGCAACCCGTCCATAGCAACCAGTCCATAGCCATCAGTCCATAGCAACCCTCCATAGCAACCAGTCCATAGCAACCCTCCATAGCAACCAGTTCGTAGCACCCAGTCCGTAGCACCCAGTCCGTAGCACCCAGTCCGTAGCAACCACTCCATAGCAACCACTCCATAGCAACCAGTCCATAGCAACCAGTCCATAGCAACCAGTCCATAGCAACCCTCTATAGCAACCAGTTTTTGATGGGGCAAATAGGATGGTGCAGTTTTGATGGTGCAGTTTTGATGGAGCAGTTTTTGATGGGGCAATGGACCGAACTGGATCGACACACTGTTGGATCACATTTACATCTCCAGGGGCACCGTCTCCAGTCAGGAGTATTGGTGGAGGCAAGACCACGCCGCACAATTTCCCCAGAAATTGTATCTTTTCTAGTTATTATTATTATTCTTATAGCCAAATTTGCCCCCCTAACTCCTCCCACAGTTTTTACACCACATAGACAAGTAATATATCGAATCGTGCGGATTGTTCCCGATCGGTGGGCTATTACTGTGTGGAAAATTTCGCCGAATCGTTCGCGAAATATTGTAATTTTTGCGGCAAAATTTTCCCATAGGAATGAATGGGGAGCGGTAGAGTGTGGGATTTCTAAAAATGAAAAATCATTACATGATTTGCAAACTGCGACCACACCCTCATTTTCAAGCCGACCTACACAAATCTTATATCAAAACGTTCAGCTATCCCTGCTGCCTCCACACGTGTTCACGGCTAAGTGATTGATCAAACTGTTTTCACAATATGATAATTTGTTTGCAACCTACGCCATCCATTATTTCAATGGAAGTCAATGGAGGTCAAAGTTTAGAAAACTAAAATCATCTTTGGAATTTGTAAACTGCGACTGTGCCTTCAATTTTATTATTTCAGAGACATACTATACATCAAAATGTAGGTCTGGGTCTTGTGATTCGTAAAATATAAAGATATTCACTGTACGATTTATAGTTTTTAAAATACAACCATTTGAACAGGACATGTAATAAAAGACATTCCTCAATTTCTGCTGTGTTTACAGAGAGGCTGCAAACCAAACAATTGGTTTCCTAGGAGACGCTGTGGAGTTTTATAACTGCTCACAAACAGCTGTGAGGTGAGATGGCTCCTCCCACACAAGGCTGAGGGAACTTTCCTCTGCTTAGCTGCTTGTATATGTTTATATTGGTTTCCTAGGAGACGCTGAGGTAAAAACCTTCATACACACATCTGTGAGGGCTTTCTATAGCTCCTCCCACACACTGTGGTGATATGACTCAGGGAACTTTCCTCTGCTTAGAGCAAGGGTCTTCGCTGTACGATTTATAGTTTTTAAAATACAATCATTTGAATAGGACAAGTATTTAAGAAAAATCCAGGATCTGAGTCTCTGCTTAGAGGCTGCATGCTTATGTTTACATTGGTTTCCTAGGAGACGCTGAGGTAACTAAAACTCCTCACGCACAGCTGTAAGGGGATTCTATAGCTCCTCCCACACAGTTGTGAGGCAGTTGTGAGGTGTTTTCTGTGAGGTAAATACCTTCATACATACAGTTGTGAGGCAGTTGTGAGGTGTTTTCTGTGAGGTGTTTTCTGTGAGGTAAATACCTTCATACACACAGTTGTGAGGTAGTTGTGAGGTGTTTTCTGTGAGGTAAATACCTTCATACACACAGTTGTGAGGTAGTTGTGAGGTGTTTTCTGTGAGGTAAATACCTTCATTTGAAGGACAAGTATTCAAAAAAAATCCTCAATTTCTGCTGTGTTTACAGAGAGCCTGCAAACCAAACAATTGGTTTCCTAGGAGACGCTGAGGGGTTTAATAACACCTCCCAAACAGCTGTGAGGTGAGTTGGCTCCTCCCACACAAGGCTGAGGGAACTTTCCTCTGCTAGAGTGTGTTTGCATATGTTTACATTGGTTTCCTAGGAGACGCTGAGGTAAAATCCTTCATATACACATATCTGTGAGGGCTTTCTATAGCTCCTCCCACACACTGTGAGGTGATATGGCTCAGTTTTTTTTGGCTCTGCGTAACTTCTGCATGCTCTGCATATAGCAACCATGCATAGCAACCAGTCCATAGCAACCAGTCCATAGCAACTGTCCATAGCAACCAGTCCCTAGCAACCACTCCATAGCAACCAGTCCCTAGCAACCAGTCCCTAGCAACCGTCCATAGCAACCAGTCCATAGCAACCAGTCCATAGCAACCAGTCCATATCAACCACTCCATAGCAACCAGTCCCTAGCAACCAGTCCCTAGCAACCGTCCATAGCAACCAGTCCCTAGCAACCAGTCCATAGCAACCAGTCCCTAGCAACCACTCCATAGCAACCACTCCATAGCAACCAGTCCCTAGCAACCAGTCCATAGCAACCAGTCCCTAGCAACCAGTCCATAGCAACCAGTCCCTAGCAACCGTCCATAGCAACCAGTCCCTAGCAACCAGTCCCTAGCAACCAGTCCATAGCAACCAGTCCCTAGCAACCAGTCCATAGCAACCAGTCCCTAGCAACCAGTCCCTAGCAACCAGTCCCTAGCAACCAGTCCATAGCAACCAGTCCATAGCAACCAGTCCCTAGCAACCAGTCCATAGCAACCACTCCATAGCAACCCTCCCTAGCAACCAGTCCCTAGCAACCAGTCCCTAGCAACCAGTCCATAGCAACCGTCCATAGCAACCAGTCCATAGCAACCCTCCATAGCAACCACTCCATAGCAACCGTCTATAGCAACCAGTCCAAAGCAACCGTCCATAGCAACCAGTCCATAGCAACCAGTCCATAGCAACCAGTCCATAGCAACTGTCCATAGCAACCATTCCATAGCAACCCTCCATAGCAACTCTCCATAGCAACCACTCCATAGTAACCACTCCATAGCAACCAGTCCATAGCAACCAGTCCATAGCAACCGTCCATAGCAACCCATCCATAGCCATCAGTCCCTAGCAACCAGTCCATAGCAACCAGTCCATAGCAACCACTCCATAGCAACCGTCTATAGCAACCAGTCCAAAGCAACCGTCCATAGCAACCAGTCCATAGCAACCAGTCCATAGCAACTGTCCATAGCAACTGTCCATAGCAACCATTCCATAGCAACCCTCCATAGCAACTCTCCATAGCAACCACTCCATAGCAACCAGTCCCTAGCAACCAGTCCATAGCAACCAGTCCATAGCAAGCAGTCCATAGCAACCTGTCCATAGCAACCCTCCATAGCAACCACTCCATAGCAACCCTCCATAGCAACCACTCCATAGCAACCCTCCATAGCAACCCTCCATAGCAACCACTCCATAGCAACCATCCATAGCAACCAGTCCCTAGCAACCAGTCCCTAGCAACCAGTCCCTAGCAACCGTCCATAGCAACCAGTCCATAGCAACCCTCCATAGCAACCACTCCATAGCAACCGTCTATAGCAACCAGTCCAAAGCAACCGTCCATAGCAACCAGTCCATAGCAACCAGTCCATAGCAACTGTCCATAGCAACCCTCCATAGCAACCCTCCATAGCAACCACTCCATAGCAACCAGTCCATAGCAACCAGTCCATAGCAACCTGTCCATAGCAACCCTCCATAGCAACCCTCCATAGCAACCACTCCATAGCAACCCTCCATAGCAACCACTCCATAGCAACCCTCCATAGCAACCCTCCATAGCAACCACTCCATAGCAACCGTCTATAGCAACCAGTCTAGGGCAACCAGTCCATAGCAACCGTCCATAGCAACCAATCCAGAGCAACCGTCCATACCAACCACTCCATAGCAACCAGTCCATAGCAACCGTCCATAGCCATCAGTCCATAGAAACCACTCCATAGCAACCACTCCATAGCAACCACTCCATAGCAACCGGTCCATAGCAACCGTCTATAGCAACCAGTCTATAGCAACCGGTCCATAGCAACCGTCTATAGCAACCAGTCTATAGCAACCGTCCATACCAACCACTCCATAGCAACCAGTCCATAGCAACCAGTCCATAGCAACCGTCCATAGCAACCAGTCCATAGCAACAGTCCATAGCAATCCGTCCATAGCAACCCTCCATAGCAACCACTCCATAGCAACCATTCCATAGCAACCCTCCATAGCATCCAGTCCAAAGCAACCAGTCCATAGCAACCATCCATAGCAACCGTCCATAGCAACCAGTCCATACCAACCGTCCATAACAACCCGTCCATAGCAACCAGTCCATAGCCATCAGTCCATAGCAACCCTCCATAGCAACCAGTCCATAGCAACCCTCCATAGCAACCAGTCCATAGCACCCAGTCCATAGCAACCAGTCCGTAGCAACCACTCCATAGCAACCACTCCATAGCAACCACTCCATAGCAACCTGTCCATAGCAACCAGTCCATAGCAACCCTCCATAGCAGCCAGTTTTTGATGGGGCAAATAGGATGGTGCAGTTTTGATTGTGCAGTTTTGATGGGCTAGTTTTTGATGGAGCCGTTTTTGATGGGGCAATGGACCGAATTGGATCGACACACGGTTGGATCACATTTACATCTCCAGGGGCACCGTCTCCAGTCAGGAGTATTGGTGGAGGCAAGACCACGCCCCACAATTTCCCCAGAAATTGTATCTTTTCTAGTTTATACTAGTACTACTGGCTATTATTACTAATGTGGGGGCAATGTTATTTATACTAGTACTGCTGGCTATTATTACTAATGTGGGGGCAATGTTAAACTACTGGCTATTATTACTATGTGGGGGCAATGTTATACTACTGGCTATTATTACTATGTGGGGGCAATGTTAAACTACTGGCTATTATTACTATGTGGGGCAATGTTAAACTACTGGCTATGGCTATTATTACTATTGTCATGTGGGGGCAATGTTATACTACTGGCTATTATTACTATGTGGGGGCAATGTTAAACTACTGGCTATTATTACTATGTGGGGGCAATGTTATACTACTGGCTATTATTACTATGTGGGGGCAATGTTAAACGACTGGCTATTATTACTATGTGGGGGCAATGTTATACTACTGGCTATTATTACTATTGTCATGTGGGGGCAATGTTATACTACTGGCTATTATTACTATGTGGGGGCAATGTTATACTACTGGCTATTATTACTATGTGGGGGCAATGTTATACTACTGGCTATTATTACTATGTGGGGGCAATGTTAAACTACTGGCTATTATTACTATGTGGGGGCAATGTTAAACTACTGGCTATTATTACTATGTGGGGGCAATGTTATACTACTGGCTATTATTACTATTGTCATGTGGGGGCAATGTTATACTACTGGCTATTATTACTATGTGGGGGCAATGTTATACTACTGGCTATTATTACTATGTGGGGGCAATGTTATACTACTGGCTATTATTACTATGTGGGGGCAATGTTATACTACTGGCTATTATTACTATGTGGGGGCAATGTTAAACTACTGGCTATTATTACTATGTGGGGGCAATGTTAAACTACTGGCTATTATTACTATGTGGGGGCAATGTTATACTACTGGCTATTATTACTATTGTCATGTGGGGGCAATGTTATACTACTGGCTATTATTACTATGTGGGGGCAATGTTATACTACTGGCTATTATTACTATGTGGGGGCAATGTTATACTACTGGCTATTATTACTATGTGGGGGCAATGTTAAACTACTGGCTATTATTACTATGTGGGGGCAATGTTATACTACTGGCTATTATTACTATGTGGGGGCAATGTTATACTACTGGCTATTATTACTATGTGGGGGCAATGTTATACTACTGGCTATTATTACTATGTGGGGGCAATGTTAAACTACTGGCTATTATTACTATGTGAGGGCAATGTTAAACTACTGGCTATTATTACTAATGTGGTGGCAATGTTGCTTTGTAACAGGGATGGTGATGACGAGTGGGGGCAATGGTGGACATTAAGTGATAAGTGGGGGCAATGGTGGACATTACGTGATGAGTGGGGGCAATGCTGGACATTACGTGATGAGTGGGGGCAATGGTGGACATTACGTGATGAGTGGGGGCAATGGTGGACATTACGTGATGAGTGGGGGCAATGGTGGACATTACGTGATGAGTGGGGGCAATGCTGGACATTACGTGATGAGTGGGGGCAATGGTGGACATTACGTGATGAGTGGGGGCAATGGTGGATGCAAGTATAAGTATTGCGGGATGCAGTAATTTCAACACAAAACTGAGATTATTTGCTTAAATACAGTATTTGTAAATCCGACTGACTGTTTAAATGTTAAATTAAAAGTGAAAATCAGAGGTGTTCTGTTGTGGGGAGCTCTGATGGGGGACACCTGCGGTGGGGGGCTCTGATGGGGGACACCTGCTGTGGGGGGCTCTGATGGGGGACACCTGTTGTGGGGTGACTCTGGTGGGGACACCTGCTGTGGAGTGGAGGGGGAGGGGGGAGTAAGAAGTATGTTGGATTTAGTTATTGTGCACTTTTTTATTTATATTAATTGATTTTATGGTACAGTGGTGTTTTTGGCCAATGTTCATCTGTTCGTATTTGGATCGCTATGCTGTGGTTCAAAAGTGTCCGATGTGTCCGCCATAACGTCGCAGATCGCCGCCATTTCTAGTAAAAAATAAAATAATAATAAAAAAAAAATTCTGTCCCCTATTTTGTAGGCGCTATAACTTTTGCGCTTATTGCGATTTTTTTTTTTTACCAAAAATATGTAGAAGAATACGTATCGGCCTAAACTGAGAAAAAATAATGTATTTTTTTTTTTAAATTGGCATATTTATTATAGCAACAAGTCAAAAATATTGTATTTTTTTTCAAAATTGTCACTCTTTTTTGTTTATAGCGCAAAAAATAAAAACCGCACATGCGATCAAATACCACCAAAAGAAAGCTCTACTTGTGGGGAAAAAAGGACGTCAATTTTGTTTGGGAGCCACGTCGCACGACCGCGCAATTGTCAGTTAAAGCGACGCAGTGCCAGAAGCTGAAATTTCACCTGGGCAGGAGGGGGGTATAGGTGCCCAGTAAGCAAGTGGTTAAACTTTATCACACCTAATGGGCTGCTAGTGCTGCTACCCCGCCCCCAGTCTGCATTCTCCTGTACAAAGACTGCAATAAGTCAGGTACAACTTCTTGCATTTAAAACAGACACATTTAACAATGTATTTATTTTAAAGGCATTCATTTTTGTCTTTTATATCTGCCTGGGCATCAGTTTTAAACAGGCACCGAGGGCACTGCCTGTGCAACCAATAATCATAACAAGCCATGTAACTAGCGAGCCTCCCACATATGGTCAGACCACATGCCCCTAGAGGTGCCTTCCATTTACTAAATCACCCACAAGTCAAAACTTTCCCGCTGCCCTCCAAATATCCAGCTGTCTACACATCAGTGCCAGCATCAGACACTTTGATATGGGAGATTAGGTTCAGATCACTCAGCCATAACATTATTATTTTCAGCAATAGGAGTTGAAGAAAATGGCCACAAGGCTGAAATTGACTGCTGTGTCTAATCACACACATTATAGCTTAGTAAATGGAATCTCCCTATCCGTTTTATGAATTCTGAAAAACAAATTAACTGCTTTCCTATAAACTATGCCTGACTGATAAATATAGATTTCCGTATAGGTTTCCTGGTAATAAATAATGAATTTGATTGGTTAAGAGATGTAAGGTGTATTAAAACCCGAACCAATATGCAGGTTAAGGACCTTGCCCCTTTTTGCGATTCGGCACTGCGTCGCTTTAACTGACAATTGCCCGATCGTGCCACGTGGCTCCCAAACAAAATTGGCGTCCTTTTTTTCCCACAAATAGAGCTTTCTTTTGGTGGTATTTGATCACCTCTGCGGTTTTTATTTTTTGCGCTATAAACAAAAATAGAGCGCCAATTTTGAAAAAAATAACAATATTTTTTTTTCCTATAATAAATATCCCCCCAAAAAATATAAAAAAAACTTTTTTTTCCCTCAGTTTAGGCCGATACGTATTCTTCTTCCTATTTTTGGTAAAAAAAATCGCAATAAGCGTTTAACGATTGGTTTGCGCAACATTTATAGCGTTTAAAAGATAGGGGATAGTTTTATGGCATTTTTATTAACAATTTTTTTTTACTACTAATGGCGGCGATCAGCGATTTTTTCCGTGACTGCGACATTATGGCGGACACATCGGACAATTTTGACACATTTTTACCTTTAATATCTACCTTAAATCGCATTGCTATTCAAATAGTGTACTTGTTTGTAGCCTAAATACTGAAATTTGCACTTAAAACTGTAATTTTGTAACTTTTGTAAAATACCAGTAAAAATGTGGCTCTGCCAGTAAATTTTGGGTGTCATGCCAGTAAATTTCAATCTGGTAGGTTGGCAACACTGGGACCAGAGGCGTATCTAGTGAAAATAGTGCCTATGGCAAGCACTGAAACTGCACCCCTGTCGAAACCCATCTTTCAGATAACCTTAACAAAAAAAAACATCTAACAAAACTAGTGATATTTATCATCCCTTGTGATACCTTTAGTAGTGACATATCCTCTTTATGGAGAAATCTGGGGTTTATTAGACCCTAATACCTCCTCTGCCCTTCAAGGCCAGGTAAATGCAGAACCAATACTGGAAGTGATGAAATCTTCA
Source organism: Rana temporaria (assembly GCF_905171775.1). Taxonomy (NCBI): domain Eukaryota; kingdom Metazoa; phylum Chordata; class Amphibia; order Anura; family Ranidae; genus Rana; species Rana temporaria. Next base: position 434,178,803 of record NC_053492.1, read on the forward strand.
TCACTTAGGGCCTCAGTTTTCACAGAGGAGAGGGAGAAACTGATGTTCCTCCTTCTTTGTGCACTGCCAATCTGACCAGATGGAATGGGAGAGCCTAGGAGAACAGAGGAGGGCTGTGGCTGAACGCAGCAGGCATAGCGCTGCCATTGTCCATTAGCAAAGGGGCTGAAAAGGAGATCCTGCCTATGCTCGGGAGGAGGGAAGAAGAGACCCTCAGACCCTGGTAAGTGCCTTGCTGTCCAGCCACTCATCAGCCCACATAGTCATGGCCATATGGCGCCCATGGCCCTTGCCATGGCTGCCATACCCTAGATACGCCACTGACTGGGACCCACCATGACAACGAGAGAGAGCATCAGTGGTAGAACAGAGGGAGAAGGCGGCGGAAGAAGACATCAGCGGAGGGAGAAGAACTGGAGGATGAAGATATCGCCAGAGGGAGAAGAAATCGGAAGGAGAAGAGATGCCGGGGCCGCTATAATATATTACTTTGTCATGTGTACTGACTTAATTTTTGACACTTTTTTTGGGGTGAATATGTAGGGGTACAATGTTCATAACAAATGTGCACCTACATTTTAAAACTTAAAACAAGCCTGTGTGTATTATATTTGTATCACCAGTGCTAAGACGAATATCTCACCTTTCAACCGGCTCTGCAGCCCCGGCCGTCAGTGCTCCTTGAGTCTGTTACTCAGAATGGTGCTTCCTGGTTTCACATTAGTCAGCCTCTCAGGTCCCTCCTACTAGTTCCGTCACTCCTCGTGACTTCCTCAGGGAGAATTTTTTTTTCCATTTTGGCAAGGGACAAGCTGCACCACAAGTTGGATCAACATGATCCAACTTGTGGTGTGACTTCTATTCAAATCAAGAAAAAATAGGAGGTCCTGACTGGACTTTAAAGGCACAAGGATGTGAACCACATTTTGAAAAAAATATATAAATATCATTTATTGTACAAATACAAAACAATCTATTTAAATTAATGGGCTCTCATAGGGAACCATTGTTTTTGACATGACAAAGAAAATGTTTGATGAGGCTCAACGCAGCTGTATTCAGCATTAAGCCGCGTTCAGCAGGTTTTACAGCTCTAAGGCCGGTCCTCAGAATGCGCTGGCTCTGGGTTTTTTTTTTACAGCTTGAAAACGCCTATGTCACTTACAGCTCCTAAAAGCCTGTGTGTGCATGCACACATAGAATGGCATTTTTAAGCTGAAAAAAAATAAAATAAAAAATGTCTGATGCTGCTAAAAGCAGCTGTAAAAATGCCCTGTGTGCATGAGGCCCTATTGTGACCAATACACTGTACGACTCAATTGAAAAACAAACCGATATGGCTTGTGTATATTTAACATGCATTAAAGCGGTTATACACTGTAAAAAAAAAAAAAAAAAAAAAAAGAAAAACAAACCGATATATCCTTTGGGGGGTAGAAAAATAAAAATAAATAAATAGGAGTCGGTAAACATCTGCTTAATCTGCATTTCTTAAAGTGCCTCTGATTAACCCCAAATAGTTCAGCTGTTCTAGTAGGTCTTTCCTGACATTTTTTTGGTCGCATCCTACAGAGAAAGCCATGGTCCGCGGAAAGCTTCCAAAGCATCAGAGGGATCTCATTGTTAAAAAGGTATCAAAGAATTTCCAAGGTATTAGATATACCATGGAACACAGTGTAGACAGTCATCATCAAGTGGAAAAAATACTGTGAACTGGACGTCCCTCCAAAAATGATGAGAAGAAAACTGGTCAAGGAGGCTGCCAAAAGGCCTACAGCAACATTAAAGAAGCGGCAGGAATATCTGGCAAGTACTGGCTGTGTGGTACATGCGACAACAATCTCCAGCATTCTTCTTATGTCTTTTCTTACAATGCAAAAACATCCAAGCCCGGCTAAATTTTGCAATAACACATCTGAAGTCTACCAAAAACATGTGGGAAAATGTTTTCTGGTCTGATGAAACCGAGGTTGAACTTTTTGGCCATAATTACAAAATATATGTTAGGCGCAAAAACAACATGCACATCATCAAAAGAACACCATACCCACCGTGAAGTATGGTGGTGGCAGCATCATGCCTTGGGGCCGTTTTTCTTCAGCTGGAACAGGGGCCTTAGTCAAGGGAGAGGGAATTATGAACAGTTCCAAATAAAATATTGGCACAAAACCTTCAGACTTCTGCTAGAAAGCTGAACACGAAGAGGAACTTCATCTTTCAGTATGATAACAACCCAAAAATAAACATCCAAATCAACAAGGGAATGGTTTTACCAGAAGAAGATTAACGTTGTGGAATGGCCCAGACCTGAATCCCATTGAAAATCTGTGGCGTGATCTGAAGAGGGATGTGCACAGGAGATGCCCTCACAATCTGACAGATTTAGAGTGTTTTTGCAAAGAAGAATGGGCAAATATTGCCAAGCTGTGCCATGGTGATAGACTCATACCCCAAAAGACTGAATGCTGTAATAAAATCAAAAGGTGCTTCAGCAAGGTATTAGTTTAAAGTGGAGTTCCACCCATAAATATAACATTACATCAGTAGTTTTAAAAAAATGTCATTAGTCCTTTACGAAAATTTTTTTTTTTTTTAGATGCCTTCAAAGTGTTGTTGCTAGGCAGAATAGTTAATCTTCCCACTTTCTGCACATAGGTGCTTAATGCTTCCTAACCTACACCGCACAGACTCCTGGGAATGTAGTGGGTGTAACTTTCCAGGAGTCTGTGCACTCCCCAGTCTCGAAGAATCATGTGACTTGGACAGCACAGGTGCTGAAACCTGATCTGACACTGCTTGTGCAGCACTGAGCATGTGCAAGATCTGCAAGGCTGAAATCCAGGAAGTCATACAGTCTGGCTTCATGATGCCCACACTTAAGATGGCCCCAGTCAATTTCTATTTTATAAAGTGTCTAAATGCTGTAACAACCTAACAAAACAGACCTTAGTTTACAGACTAACTTTACTAGAATACATTAATCTTGTGTATTACAGGGGTATTTATATTTAAAAAGTGAAATTGTGGCCGGAACTCCGCTTTAAGGGTGTGCACACTTATGCAACCATATTATTTTTTTATTATTATTTTACTTCCCTCCACCTAAAAGATTTCAGTTTGTTGTTAGACTGAATTGCATAGTTTATAGGTCACATTAAAGGTGGAAAAGGTTCTAAAATGTATCTTTGTCTCATTTTTTTACATTACAGAAACCTAACAATTTAACAGGGGTGTGTAGACTTGTTATCTCCACTGTACATAGTACACGATAACCAAATTATAATAAAAATGCAGATCTAAAGTAAAAGTGTCCACAAAAATGTGACCATAAACTGAAATTTGTCAGAACATCAAAAATAAACCGTTCATATTTTTATGGGTGTAAATCATATAAAAGAGCTCCACTTCAGCCATCATTCAACTCCCGTAGTGCCAATTCTTCACCAATGGTAGAAATACTCACCAGAGGGATATGCTGTCTATTACTAGAACAGCAATCAGTGCTTTGTGTAAATGGAATCCAGCATCACCACTCTCGCTCCATAGATGGCAGAACCAGGCGTTAGTACCAGAGTTCCACTCCACCAGGGGATAGTACCAGAATTATCACCATGGACTTAACAACCAAAAACAATATTTTTGCTCATAGTGGAGTAAAGCTGCACGATTCTGTCTAAAATGAGAATCACGTTTTTTTTTTGCTTAGAAGATAGATCACGTTTATCGCGACGTAAAATCATCTTTCACATTAAAACAAAAAAATTGGGCTAACTTTACGGTTTCATTTTTTTTTTATTCATTGAAGTGTATTTTTTCCCAAAAAATGCATTTGAAAGGCAACTGGGCAAATACAGTTTAACATAAAATATTGCAGCAATTGCCATTTTATTCCCTAGGGTCTCTGCTAAAATATATAGACTTTAAACTTCAAGCATTTACACATAGAAGTTAGAAGGAAGCATTAGTTACAATGTTTCCTGTTAAAAACTTGGCAGACTGCCCAGATATTTTCTTTTGACAGCGAAGTCTCGCCACTTGTTATATGAAAGAATCGGCAAACTCTGCATTGGACGCTCCAGCAGTACATACCGACAGTGATCTTCACTAGAGACAGATTTATTCAATTAAAGTTTCTGCATAGGGCATACTATACCCCTCAACTGCTCGCCCAGATATATTCTATGCAAACTGAACTGTGCCCAAAATGCCAACATACAATAGGAACATTCTACCATGTTGTCTGGGAGTGCCCTGTCATTCTGGAATATTGGAGAGATGCGGTGGCGGTATCACTAGATCCTGCTTCTTCTGGGTATCACGGAATTGGTGACACAAGCCACACATGCTAAACTGCAACTGTTCTATCTGTGTTTCTATGCCAGGAAAGTGTTACTACAACATTGGAAGTTAGCTACTCCCCCCACGATGGCTCAGTGGCGTACGCTGGTGGACTCGGTACTACCTCTCTATAAGTTGACGTATATGGGCCGAAAATGCCCTAAAAAATTTGATAAAGTATGGAAATCATGGATGACTGCCAGATCAATGTCTATGTAATGCTATAAATGATGATGGCTTTGGCGATTGGGGCCCTTGTGTGCTCGGGAGACAAATTTCTGCCACTCTGCAGCGAGGCGCAGTCTCCTCGCCTACCCCCGCTCACATGAGCTGATACCTCTTCCTGCCAGCCTCCTCTCACCCCAAATTTTTGAAGGTCGACTGCTAGAGGCATAGGTCGTGCTGATTGTAGTTCTGGCGCCTCCTGGACCTTCAGGCCGCCCCCCCCCCATCATGATTGGTATCTCCCAGCCTGAACAATTTTTTAGGTTAGGGTCACATTTTCCTGTTATCCATCCTAGCTTTTGCAGGGTCTGGCTGTGTCTATTACTCTTTGACTATCTAGGTATTATTACTGTCTTGTTTTTCTTTTTGTACTGTGCTGAACCTTTGCTGTACCGCTGGTTTGTTTGATTTTATGTATTGTTTTCTTTTTGTTTAATAAAACACTTTAATGTTTAATCATTTAATTTATCATACTTCGATTGCAGGTGACAAAGAAGATTTTAGTGCAAGACCTTAAAGAAGAGTTACAGCAGCCAGACAAGTTAGATTTTTCAATCAGCTACATTGGGACTCTGTACAGCTCGGGAAACATCCCTCTGCAAGGAAGACTCTCTCATCTCTTACATACATAGACCTTCTCTGTGACATGAGAAGTGCACCTCAAATCTGGAACTTTGGGTCAGCTCACTAAAGCTGTACGAGTTATTTTAGATGTATTCATTATTTTCTCACCATCGGTTTCATGTACATTCACATCCATTTATATCACACCAGCATGCAATTACTTTTTCGCATGAAAACTGCTATTTAACCACTGAAAGCTTTTATTTCAAGGATTCCTAACTGGAGACCCCTTAAAGGGGAGAGTGGTATGTGACCCAAAATGATGGGCGTATATGATCTTTGCATGAATTAAACAAATTGTAAGAGGATTCTCTGCATTATTAAACCTGAAAATAAAGTAAATAGGGTTAATATACTAAAACTGGAGAGTGGAAAATGTGGTACAGCTGTGCATGGCAGCCAATCAGCTTCCAGGTTTTATATGTCAAAGCTTAAAGCGGAGTTCCACCCAAAAGTGGAACTTCTGCTTATTTGCTCCCCTCCGGTGCCAGGGATCCGTTTTTGACAGGTCCCCCTTCCCCACTTCTGGAGGCGGTGCCATCCTTCAGAAATTCGGCCCCTCCTCCTACCTCTACCGCCGGCCAATTAGAAAGCGCAGCGAGCTTCGCATATTCACCGTAGGGTACAGTCTGTGAAGCCGAAAGGCTTTACTGCCGGTTTCCTTTAGTGGAGATGGTGGCGGCATATCGGCTGGTGCAGTGTCCATACTGTATAATAAAAGTCAGCAGCTACAGTATTTCCCCAGGCTGGAACACCTCTTCAAGGCCGGGTTCACAGATGTGCGGCTGCAGTTTGCAGTCCGGTGTCCGATGCGTTCCTGTTTACTGGTTCGGGTGCAGATTTTTTCCTGAATTCACACAGGACCCTTTTTGAAACCACAGCCGCCCCAGACATGTGTGAACCAGCTCCATTGATAGACAGTCACATTCACATATCAGCATCCAATTCGCATACATGTGAACCCAGCTTTACTGAACAAGCTGAAGTTAGAAGCTGATTGGCCATCATACACAGCTGCACCAGATTTTGCACTCTCCAGTTTTAGTAAATCAACAAAAAAAAAGAAAGAAGGATGCGCCAATCTAAGTGCAGTAGAATAAGAACTTTTAATAAAATTGTGTAAACATACAGCCAAATGGCTACTCACAAAATATAGGAAGTATAAGGCATATATATAGCTGTGGTCTGTTGTCACTTAGGTGTCTGGCAAGTCCTGGTCCCCAGCAGTCTTCAGCGAACGGGGGAGCTGATGGTAAAGCGTTCCAATATCATGGGCAACCACAAGCCGCCGTAAGAGACAGCGTGCGTCTCAGGGTGGACAGCAGCACAGGGTCGTCGCACCGGAAGTGACGTGGAGTAAGGGAACGAACCAATTGGATGACGCGTTTCACAGCCTCCGCTGTTTCCTCAGATCCATGACGTCCAATCAGGCTAGTGAATGCTGTAATTGGTCAACCAATACAAATGCATAGAAAAAACACATATACAACACAATTAATGAAACTATATCGGCACGGAACGTATGAATGAATGGATGGATATAAGAAAAATCAATTAAAAATGGGAATTTGGGGAACACCGACGTGCTGTTCATGCAGGTAATCCCAAATATAGTGTTGCACGCCATTTTTTGACGCTTCCCCAAAAAGACACTACTGCTTTGCAGGTTTGGATTATTGAGGCCATTCCTGAAACTCCCACTGCAGTTGAACGATTTCAACGTCTTTGCAGACAGGAAACCTATTGGATTTACTCTTTAAATACCATGTCGCCCCATGGCCTAAACGAGGAAATAGAGACTAATACTATTATTTAATGTGTTGCTCTCTGATTCCCTCTTTTCTTTGTCTTTATTCTCGTTTTCTTGCATATTTGTGAATGTTGAATTTTTTTTTTACGTCTTCTGTGTGTGTGCATGTATACGCGCATATATATGCACATATAGGGTCTCTCTTTTGGGAGTGTGTTTATACATGCACATATAGATACAACACTCTATTATGTGTTTATGTATATATATTGCTGACATATACCCATGATTATATATTTTCAATATGATGACCACCATATATTGACTCATCATTAATATATTTACGTATCACCATATATCCTCTTAACCATTCTTATATCTCTTTATAAGGGCTCGTATCAGTATTCTTTCCCTCCCCTTCTTTTCTTCCTCATATATATTCCTATTCTTATTTTCATTTTTACTTTTATTATTATTTTTTCTATATATATTTCTGCTATATATTTTTTCTATTATTATTATATTGTTTTACTTTATTATAATCTTTTTCATTAATTTCTTATTCTAGTTAATTGCCCCTTTATTTCTCATTGATTTACTTAATTTAATCTTTCCATTTCTATTGCCATTTTTATTCTTATATTTATTTACATTTATTTGTATTTTTATTATTTTTATTTTACTCTTATTATTATTTTTATTATTATTTTCATTCTTATTTCCATTATCCTTATTTCTATTAATTTTCCCGCCTTTTACGCGGATCTATTTATTACCTATGACTTACTGATTTCTGTCCGTTCATGAAAGAATTCCCATATTTTCACTAATTGGTGATAGACATTGTATTGTTTGGTATCTGGTTCTAGTGAAATTTAGTGTAACTATTTTTATTATATCCTAATTGGTTAAACTGCCAGTTCATGATAAACCCTCCGTGTTTTTTTATGATAATATTTCCCAAAAGTACTTTCTTTTAGAGTAGTAATAATTTAATAATCTTTTATTGATTTCCCATTTTAAATTGATTTTTCTTATATCCATCCATTCATACGTTCCGTGCCAATATAGTTTCATTAATTGTGTTGTATATGTGTGTTTTCTATGCATTTGTATTTTTTGACCAATTACAGCATTCACTAGCCTATATAATACGTCCTCCCTTATTGGACGTCATGGATCTGAGGAAACAGCGGAGGCTGTGAAACGCATCATCTGATTGGTTCGTTCCCTTACTCCACGTCACTTCCGGTGCGACAACCCTGTGCTTCGGTCCACCCTAAGACACACGCCGTCTCGTACGGCCGCTTGCACTACCCCTGTGCTTGCCCAGGATATTGGAATGCTTTACCATCAGCTCCCCCGTTCGCTGAAGACTCTGCTGGGGACCAGGACTTGCCAGACACCTAAGTGACAACGGACCACAGCTATATATACCGTATTTGCCGGCGTATAAGACGACCCCCTAATTTTCCAGCCAAAATGTTGGTTTTGGGATATACTCACCGTCAGGGCTGCTGTTAGAAATCACGGGGCCCTGTACAGCCTACCTGGCAGGGCCCCTCTCAAATATATCAAAACAAGATTTTCACTTAAAATATACTAAAATTATTCTTAGCGGACACAAAGATAACAGAGAAGCTGTGTGAATTAGCCCTTTTTTAAATAGTTTTTTACATTGTTAAACAAAAACATTTATAAAAAAAATTATTTTTTTTACATTTTTTCCCCCCAAGAATTTTATTCAATTTTACAAGGGATTAAAACAATACAGGGTTACAATTTGTTATTTTTAATGGCACAGGAAAGCCGGCAGCTGTGTCTCTCCCTGCAGCAGCTAAAAGTCGGTGAGAGGGAGAGAAACTGTTTTTCAGCTGCTGCAGAGAGTCACATATGGCATCCTGTAATTGCCCCTCCATCCAACCGCACTGATTCCCTCTGCTGTTTGGGCCCCCCACAGGAGGACTGGTGGTCCCCCCCTATCAGCGACCCTGCTCACCGTATAAGACTACCCCCTTCCTACTAGTCATGCCTCGCCTCACGGTGCCACCATTACATGCCAGACTGTGTCCCATTACATGCCAGACTGTGCCCCATTACATTACCCCTCCATTGTGTTGTTCTCCCCGTCCGCGCTCCGCTCCGTGTCCCCCCTCGCTGTGCCCTTACCTTATCCACATGCAGAATCGCGGCTGTACTGTACGTTTTTTTCAAAAGCTGTGCCTCCTACATCTTCTGTTCCGTGATAGGCGGAACAGTCAGCTTCCCAGGAGGCACTGTGTTCAGTGTTCAACTATCACAGAGGCGAACAGAAGACGTAGGAGGCGCGGCTTTTGAAAAAAACATACGGTCGCGATTCTGCATGTCTTTAGGATAAGGTAAGGTTAGGTTACCGGCGTATAAGACGACCCCCGACTTTCAAGAAGAATTTAAGTGGTTAGAAAGTCGTCTTATACGCTGGAAAATACGGTATGCCTTATACTTCCTGTATTTTGTGAGTAGCCATTTGGCTGTATGTTTACACAATTTTATGAAAAGTTCTGATTCTACTGCACTTAGATTGGCGCATCCTTCTCTCTTTTTTGTACACATTTTCAGAGCCTGCTTCTGCTTTGGGATTGCTGCTGCTAGTGTTACCTTGGACTATATTGAATTTCTCTGGAATATGGACTATTATTATTAATTCATTTTTATATTATTACCTCATTAATTATATACCTAAAATGTATGGGCCATTGCTGTCTATACTATGATAATCTTGCGCTAACAATTTTTTCCACTTTAGTAAATCAACACCCATTGTATCGGATGACATGCAAGTTACATTGTCTATAAATAGATTTCACGGTTTTAATTGCACAGAAATTACAACAAAATTTCACCATTTAAATCTTAAGTATTTGTGACTTGCTTTAAAAAATAAAAAAAATATGGATTACATATTCTTATGATTTTCTTTCAGCTGTTGCATTTATCCATATACTGTTATATTCAATGACATACCTCCTCTGTACCCAGTCTGTAGGAAAAGTATGGCTACTTGCTGGCTTGGCAAAATCCACAGGCAGCTTAATTCTTCAATTAGACATAGAAAATAAATCCCAATGTATTTTTACTTCAGATAAGTGCAAAACAGAGGATGTTTTTCCAGTACTTTGAAGTATAAGAACACAACTTTCCTAATCCATGTCTCTGTGGTAGAAAACTAAACTGAGTAGCGTAAGGAAGTTGGGAGTATGTACCAACAAAACAAAACAAAAGGGGAACAGGGCACAAAAAAAAAAAAAAAAGAAGAAAAAAATGACAGCATATCTGACACAGTTCCATGCATCATCATACTAAAGGTGTGTTATGTGCATACCCACAATCAGGACTTCACAGCACCCATATGAACAGAGCAGGCCATGCAGCCAGATCAAGCTGTATCTGACCCAAGCATACTCCACACTGGGGGCCAGATCCACGAAGCAGTTACGCTGGCGTATCTATTGATACGCCGCGTAACTTCTAGTTTGCTCCGGCGTATCTTTGTTTTGTATCCACAAAACAAGATATGCCTGAAGCTGGGCTAGATCCGACTGGCGTACATCTTAGTACGCCGTCAGATCTAAGGTGCATATTTACGCTGGCCACTAGGTGGCGTTTCCGTTGAGTATGCAAATTAGCTAGATACGGCGATCCACGAACGTACGTCCGGCGCATTTTTTTTCCGGCGTATAGTTACCCCTGCTATATGAGGCGTATCCTATGTTAAGTATGGCCGTCGTTCCCGCGTCGAATTTTGAACATTTTATGTCGTTTGCGTAAGTCGTTCACAAATAGGGCTTTGCGTAGAATGACGTTCACGTCGTAAGCATTGGCTTGTTGCGGGTTAATTTCGAGCATTCACACTAGGATACCCCCACGGACGGCGCATGCGCCGTTCAGAAAAAACGTCATTTACGTTGGGTCAAGATGTATTAGCATAAAAAACGCTCCCATCTCATCCATTTGAATTGCGCGCCCTTACGCCGACACAGATACACTACTCCGCCGTAACTTACGGCGCAAATTCTTTGAGAATACGGGAAATACGATGTAAGTTACGGCGGCGTAGTGTATCTGAGATACACTACGCAGGCCGTAAAAGAAGCGCCGCGCTTCGTGGATCTGGCCCTGGGAGTTTATTTTACTAAAACTGGAAAGTGCAAAATCTGGTGGAGCTCTACATAGGAACCAATCAGCTTCCAGGTTTTATTGTCAAAGCTTAAGGGAACAAGCTGAAGTTAAAAGAGGTTGTAAAACCCTCAAGTTGCATTCTATGCATTAAGGTGAAAACCCTTCTGCAGGAAAAAAGACAACACACAGTCCAGTAACCGAGTTTGTTAAAGTTTATGATCATTGTCTGCTGGATCAAGCACTCAGAATACATTTTCTGCTGTTACTGCAATTCAAAAAGCCATATAAAAACATGGTATATACAAAAGCAATATATACAGTAATAATATTTACAAATGCTACAGATTTTACAGCTAAAAATGAGGCTGGCCAAATAAAATACAGATCCAGAAAATAATGTTTTTATACCAGTTAAAATATCATTAGTGCAAGTCGGGAGCCTGAGGATGGCATACAGAGAAGGAAACTGCATGTAACTTACTGCCTTACAAGCTGGTGAAGCAAGCATGCAGCATGATGGACCGGATTTCAATGGCAACTTGATTGTTCCAATTCAGTGACTCGCAAGGAACCGAGCATGAGAGGAGGCTTCAGCTTATAAAAAAAAAAAATAGTAACCGCTCTCATCTCCTTGTTCTTCATAATACTTTAAGGGCCCATTCACACCACGCGCACTTTTTTTGTAACTGGGCGTGCATTTTACATGCATTTGATTTGTTTTGTTTTTCCTTGCAGAGCGTTGTGTTTATGCACATTTGAAAAAATAAATGTATACTGTACTTTTTTTTAAACACTTGGCAAATGCAACACAACATGCTGGTGTAAGACCGCATTTATCAGGATTATTTGTTGGTTGCCTAGGGTTGGGAATACACTCACAAAACACATCGGTTGTGAATGAACCCCAAGGCTGGCCATACATTATACAATTTTCTTGTCAAATTTAGCAAAACCATATAATATGAGGTCAAACCTAAACACTTTCAATTTGTATGCAATCAGACAGGCCCTTGTACTACATAGTTGAAGGTAAATCTAAAGGAAATTAAATAAAAAAGTGGTATAATGTATGACCAGCCTACAAGGAAACATTACCTGATAGGCATGGAGCGGGCTTCTCACTCCACAATGCCTAGTTGTCTGGCTGTCATACTGAGCCTCGCACACGAGTTACTATTTAAGAAAAAAAATTGCAGATAATATGCAACCTTTCTAGGATTAAAAAAACACCGAAGCCAGAGGGTCAGCATGGCAGCCAGTAATTTCAGATTGTCATTAATGGCGGCTCTTGAATTTCTTTAAGACTAGGTGAGTGGTGGCCGCCACAGGACCACACTTGTCTCCACAGCCATGATCACCTGCACAGAAAAATACACCGCCGCTCAGGAGATGTATGCGGGTGCCTAATGTAGGGCTGAAACAACTAATCGATTAATCGACAACTAATCGATTATGAAAATAGTTGTCAACTATTTTCATAATCGATTAATCGGCCAATTGATTAGTTGGCCTGCATATAGAATACATTACTCGTTTTCATATCAGGAAATACAGTGCAGCACACATACAGCTCAGTACACCATCCATACATGTCACCAAGTGCCTGAGAATTTGTGAATGTGCAAGTGTGAGGAGCAATGCCTCATGGGACATGTAGTCCTGGGCAGGAAGTGAGTGGTTCTAAAAGCAGAAGTTTTTTTTTTTTTTAAACCTTGCTATAGCGGGCGCTCTATACTATACTTTGCAGCTTGCTATTGAGGCACTCTGAAGGCAGGAGGAGCCAGAAGCATCGGCGAGGGACCCCAGAAGTGGAGGATCTGGGATGCTCTGTACAAAACCATTACACAGAGCAGGTAAGTATAACAAGTTTGTTTAAAATAAAAAAACTTTAAAGACTCTGTGCAGGGAAGATCAGCATCTGAACCCAGAGAAAGTGGAGGTAATAGAAGGCATTACAATTACTGTAGTTGGTTATTTATATTTACCATTGCATATGGATATTTAAGAATAAATTGCCTTTTTTTTATTTACATATTAACTAAATTGTACACCACACTTTTTTTTTAAGATTATCCGATTAGTCGAAACAATAAATCGACCAACTAATCGATTATGAAAATAATCATTAGTTGCAGCCCTCGCCTAATGGCAGCACCCCTACGCACTGGAAACTGCAAGGTGGCTTCCCGAACTGGGGACTGCACTGCATTTGTCATTTCTGTGTGGGCCACATTTTCAGAGAAGGTGCATTTTTGGGAGGCACAGAAGCGAATAGGCTGCCGTGTCTGGGCAAAACGTGACTCGCAGAGCTGCACAAGTGTGTACCCAGGCTAAGGAAAGGTTCATGCCACGGGTAACTCCATTGCCTGTCTTCACCTGTAGGGGGCAGTAAATAAACATAAAAACGGTCATTCCTCGGTGCAGAATCTGTGAAGAGTGGCCAACAATTAGGAGTACGAGCAACGTGGGTAGAGTAACAAATTGATGACTACACCACTGACCAGACTACAGAAAATAAAATCTTATTGACTGCTTAAAATGATTGCAGTTTGTACGCCATCACGGTTTTGATGAATAAGTCTATGTTTTAAAGCAAGGAAGCAACGGATAAATAAAAAAATATGTATAAAAAAGAAATATCTTAATTTTTTTACAGACATGCTTCTGGGCTCGGCCCGTGTAGTCAGAATGTCTATTCTTCTTTATAGTATTAAAAACAGTTCCATCCAATACTGGATTATCGGTCAGTCTGTGTGCGCCTTCCCCGGGCACAGCAATGTCGTGTATAAAGATTACTGCACTTGGCAATTCCCCTCCTCCTCCGTGTCATCAAGCACAGCCGCTGTGTCCATCTTGCCCGGGGTGCCCATTTCTGACAGGCGTCTTTTCATCTTGTTGTGGGTAGAAAGAGGGGACTGACCGTCCGCTGGCCCAGAGCCTCTCATCACGATGGCCTCCAGAGTCTTAGTCTTTGTCTGTAATATGAATATATTATTAATGTAGATTCTTAATGGAGTAGTATATTGATTATTTTAAACGACACCATCTTGTGTTGTCATAGAATGTGAATGTTCGAAAAAGAAAAAAAAGGGGGCTTTAGATTTTGCATTAAAAAAACATACATGTACAGTTTGTGTTAATGAGGAAAAGGATTTTTGTACTCACCGTAAAATCCATTTCTCTGAGTTCATAGACGGACACAGCCTTCATTGACCTTAGGGTTATGCTTCTTCCTACCAGGAGATTTAGGCAGAATTCTACAGCACTTAAGGTGTTAAAAACTTTCCTTCATGCTGCTCCTCCCAGGGGGCGTGGCTCCCCAGGCATAACCCACCCCTGCTTTAGCAGCCTCAGTTCGTAACAAGCAGTACAAACAAAGGAGGGGTGGGTGCTGTGTCCGTCTATGAACTCAGAGAAATGGATTTTACGGTGAGTACAAAAATCCTTTTTTCTCTTTCGTTCATAGACGGACACAGCCTTCATTGACCCTTAGGGACGTCCCCAAGCAGTGTCAAAAAAATTCGAGGGGGTGGGAAAAATAACACAGCAAAAAACAGGTTACACCCCAAACAAAAACCGGAGTTACTCAACGGAGGAACTCCAACCTTAAACTGCCGCCTGTAACACCTGCGGCCAATGGAGGCATCCGAAGATGCACTCACATCCACCATATAAAACTTTGAAAAAGCGTGGACCGACGACCAGGTCGCAGCCTTACACACCAGTAACACAGAGGCTTGGTGTCGGAAAGCCCAAGAGGCCCCGATCGCCCTGGTCGAATGCGCCATGACCCGAAAGGGGGGCGCCCGCCCTCAGGGCATAGGCCTGAAGCACAATCCGTCGGATCCACCTGGAAATGGTGGCCGACGAAACTGCCAGGCCCTTACTGGGACCGGACACAGACACGAACAGCGAGTCCGACATCCGGAACGGAGCTGTCGCCGACAAGTAAACTCGAAGGGCCCGAACCACATCCAAAGAATGTAAAGTGGCCTCCTTCGGGTTCTTCGGCTGAGGACACAAGGATGGAAGAACAATGTCCACATCCAAGTGAAAAGCCGAAACGACCTTAGGGAGAAAAAACGGCTGCGGCCGCAGCACCACCTCATCCTTACGGATGACCAAGCAGGGAGCCTTGCAAGACAAGGCCACCAGAACAGACAGACACCCGTCTGATCGAGGTAATTGCTACCAGAAATAAAATCACCTTTTGTGACAATAAAACAAAAAACCTCCCGAATGTCCTCAAAGGGAGCATCCCGAAGCACTGAAAGGACTAAATTCAAGTCCCATGGGGGTAATGGAGGGCGCACCGGAGGGGCCACCTGCCAGACCCCCTGACCCAACGCACGCACCCAGGAGTGCTATGCCAAGGGTCGCTGCAAGTAAAAAACAGCCAGAGCAGAAATCTGGCTCCTAACCGTACGTAAGGCGAGAGCCTGAACCACTCCCTGCTGCAAAGACAGCAGAATCCTGTACACAACGCATGTACGAGAGTGCCAGTTCATCTCCCCACACACAGAGAAGTAGGCCTTCCATGTATGAGGAAAAAACCTACGTGAGGTAGACCTCCGTGCAGGCAGCACGGTAGAGACCACCGAGCCCAATAGGCCTCGGTCCTTAAGCCCCTGGCTCTCAACAGCCACGCCGCTAAGGCCGGTGGCTGTGAAACAGGGTGGAAGATTGGACCCTGTAACAGAAAATCAATTCCCAGGGGAAGACGCTAGGGGGCGTCTGCCAGCAGACGCACCTGGTCCGCGTACCAGAAGCGACGCGGCCAATCTGGGGCAATCAGGACCGATAGAATCCCTACAGCTTCTACTCTGCGCAGCAGGCGAGGAAGAAGCTTCCGAGGAGGGAAGGTGTAAAGTAGGCGACAGCGACCCCAAGGAGCCACCAACGCGCCTGACGCGTCCGCCCACGGGTCCTTAAACCTGGCCACGAACCGTGGCACCTACCGATATAGAGACGGGACGCTAGAAGGTCCACGTCCGGAGTGCCCCACTTTCGGCACAGACCCCGAAACACCTGCGGGCGGAGAGACCACTCTCCTTGGCCCAGTGCAGTGCGACTTAGGTAGTCGGCTAGCCAATTCCGTATTCCCGGAATGTACCCGGCCGATAGAGCCGGAACGGACCCTTCGGCCCACCGAAAGGATGCGCGCGACCCCCGTCGCTGCAACAGAACTCCGTGTGCCTCCCTGATGATCAACCTACGCCACGGACGTGGTGTTATCGGACAGGATCCTGACCGGTCGGCCCTGTAGATCCAGGGACCACCTGGTAAGGCAAAGCTTGATTGCTCGGAGCTCCAGAACGTTGATCAGTAGGCAGGACTCCACCTGAGTCCAGTGCCCCTGGGCTGACTGGGTGCCCCAAGCGCCCCTCCCCAACCGGAGAGGCTGGCATCCGTCGTGACCACTGTCCAGTGGCCTGCAGAAAAATGACTTTCCGGCCCGAAGCACCGGAAACGCCAGCCACCATACCAGGGGAGACATGATCAGATGACTCAACTGAATCTGGTAATCCAGAGATGACGGAAGCTAGTCCCATCGTGACAGCAGTTCCCTCCGTAGTACCCTGGCGTGGAATTGGGCATACGGAACCGCCTCGAAAGAGGCTACCAACTGACCCAGAACCTTCCTGCAGAATCGCAGAGATGACCGCTTCTGGGTCGGCAACTGCTGCACAGCAGATAGCAGAGTCTGAAGTTTTTCCGCTAGGAGAAAAACACTCCCGCCCCGGAGGAATCCAGGACCAGTCTCAGGTATCCCTGAGACGGAATCAACCCTGATTTCAGGACAATCCAGAAACCAGCCGAACACTCGGAGAGCCTGACACGTGATAGACACGGCTCCACCAATGCAGAGCTCGAAGAAGCTCGTAGGAGAATGTCGTCCAGACATCCCATGATAACAAACCCCCGCTGTCACAGCCGGGCCAGTATCGGTACGAGCACCTTGGCGAAAACCCGCCGAATGGGAAGGACACCATTGAAAATGGTCCCCCCCGACCGCAAAGCACAGAATCTCTGGTGGTTTGAGGATATGCAGGTACACGTTCATGACATCCAAGGATGCCAGAAAAACCTGACAAAACAAAACGAGGGACTTGAGGCCCAGGATCGACCGGGCCCCATCCTCCATGGGGACACAAACAGAATGGAGTAAAACCCCGAGACCGTTCCAACGAGGGAACTGGCACAATCACTCCCCTGACCAGAAGATCCTGGACAGCCCCTGACGGAGTCAACCGGCGAACCGGAGGAGGCCAGAAGCCGGAGGGAAAAAACCTGTTTGGCAGACAAGAGAGAAACTCAATCTTGTACCCCAAGGAAAACACTTCGCAATGCGAAGCCAGTCTCCCACCCGAGACACGGGCGGGAGCAGACCTTCAGGCGGAAGCAGGTATGTCCGCAGACTTGTTAGGCATGCGGTATCCGGTGCGCTGCTACCCCGCAGCGGGGATTCAAGCACCATGTAGACCTACCCCCACCGCACAGGGCGAGCGAAAAAACGCTCGGAGGTAGGCAAGGAGGGTCCTTGCACAGGGCGAGGTCCCTAGCCCTTCCCAAACCGTGGGAACAGCATGCGCTTACCACCTGTGGCATCCTCAATGATGCCAGTCAGGGAAGACCCAAAAGGACCGTTCACCCTTAACGGTGATCACCAAGGCCACCTTAGAGGTCCTTCTTCCAGCTCCTGCAGCAGGAGCTTCGCCCTTTTAGTCGGGGCCTGCCAGGGCCCCGGCCAGAGCCGGCCTCACCGCCGAACCCACCACCGTGAATAGGGAGCGGGCCACGGCCTCCACTCTCCTATCAGCGGGATCCTGAAATGCAGGAGCCCCTTCCACAGGCAATGTGGTGGCCTTGCGCAGTCTGGACACAGGGGGGTCCACTGGCGGAGGAGAGACCTACTTTTTTTTTTTTTTTTTAAAGCCCCCCTCAAGGGGGGTAACGGGTTGCAAAGTTTTTTGACAAACTTTTTGCGGTGCATCCCATTCCTTGTATAACATATAGTCCAAATAAGGAACACAAGGAAACACTTCAGCGATGCGTGGTAGTCTGCTTGTACTGACACGGAGGTGTCTCCGCCACATCCTCAATTTTTAGAGCCTCACGCACCGCAGAAACAAGAGCTCCAACAAATTCTTGCCAGCAACTGACTGCAGCAGAGTCATCCTCACTATCCATAAGGGTTAAACCCGCAGCCTCTGACATAACAGAACCAGAAAAAAACAGCGATTCTGTGTCATCCCCAGAAGCAGGCTTCAGGGAGGGGGCGCTTTTTTACCCCCCATCCGGGCACTAGCTGCTTCAAACCTGGCAAGAAACCCAGGACAGCCAACATAACAGATGTGGCAGGGGGAGGGGCGGTAAGGGTTAACTCAGGCATAGCTTGGAGTTCCATAGTGTCAGCGCTGAGTCACCCACCCTGCAAGGCAGGACAAAAAAAACCCACTGGTCACCTCCTTGCTGCTATTGCAGAGCATGGGGGCCCCCGGTATTCACCACCCCACCCAGCTGCAGAGGGAGCTGAAAAACCTCAGGTGTGCTCTGATGTGCTGACTGTGATGTGTATTCACCTCATGGAAGATTCACAGCACTAAAACTGTAACAGCACTAAAACTGACCAGAGGCTGTGCCGAGTCATCTCAGGGAAGAATCACATCGTTACCAAGGAGATTTCCAAGACGGCCGCTGTCTGAGGTAAAAATTACCTCATAGAACACAGCAGCACTGACTGCTTTGTTACCTCAGAAAAGAATCACAGCGTTACCAAGGAGATTTCCAAGACGGCCGCTGTCTGAGGTAATAATTACCTCATAGAACACAGCAGCACTGACTGCTTTGTTACCTCAGAAAAGAATCACAGCGTTACCAAGGAGATTTCCAAGACGGCCGCTGTCTGAGGTAAAAATTACCTCATAGAACACAGCAGCCCTGACTGCTTTGTCTGTTACCTCAGAAAAGAATCACAGCGTTACCAAGGAGATTTCCAAGACGGCCGCTGTCTGAGGTAAAAATTACCTCATAGAACACAGCAGCACACAGCAGCACCCCCCAGAGTAACAACACAGTCCCCCTAACAACACACGGGCCCCGGTGGTAACAAAGAAAACCCAGGAGGCCCCCCTTCACAGCCACTACCCAGTCAGGGGAAGGAGGGAGAGGAAGGGGAGAGAGGAAAGCAGGGCGGACCCTCAGTCGACCTCCCCAGGGAAACCACCAGCCAGACCACTTACCTGAGTAAGGGGCCACTACTTACCTGTCCTGCGACTACCCGGCTGGAGGTATCCCAGACAGAACCAACGTCCGTAAACGGCATGGCTGTCGGCCAGACACACTGTGACAAAGCCATAGAGACCGGTCATATGTGTGCCCTAGAACCAAAGTTCCCCGGCCGCCCCTGGAGCAATGGGGCCTGTCGTGGACGTCCCAAAGCTGAGCTGAGGGCCGGCACACGCTCGAAGGCCGAACATGGGGGGACTACAAGAGTCGAGGACCCAGCCTGTCACCCAGTCGGCTGTTGATAGAAGAATCGCAGGATTCAAAAATGCAGGAACAAAATAATAAAAAAAGCGAGAAAAATCGCCAGAAAAAAACTCCAGAGTCCAGGAACTCCAGAGATAGCCTTGACCTCCTGTCGTTAGGCAGAAAACAAACTGAGGCTGCTAAAGCAGGGTGTGGGTTATGCCTGGGGGAGCCACGCCCCCTGGGAGGAGCAGCATGAAGGAAAGTTTTTAACACCTTAAGTGCTGTAGAATTCTGCCTAAATCTCCTGGTAGGAAGAAGCATAACCCTAAGGTCAATGAAGGCTGTGTCCGTCTATGAACGAAAGAGAAATAATAGCAGTGTGTTTAAAAAAATGGGCTCAAAATCCTTATACAGTGGAACCTTGCGAGTAATGCGGTTAACGAGTGTTTCGCAATACGAGCATTGTATTAAAAAAAAAACTGACTTGGTTTGCAAGCGTTGTCTCACAAAATGAGCAGGATTCAACCCAAAGCGGTTGGGGCACAATTCCACCCACTGACACTTAAGATGGGGCACAATTCCTGCGACTGACACCAACGACGGGGGAATATTCCTCCCACTGACACCAATGATGGGGGACTATTCCTCCCACTGACACCAATGATGGGGGACTATGCCTCCCACTGACACCAATGATGGGGGACTATTCCTCCCACTGACACCAATGATGGGGGACTATTCCTCCCACTGACACCAATGATGGGGGACTATTCCTTCCACTGACACCAATGATGGGGGACTATTCCTCCCACTGACACCAATGATGGGGGACTATTCCTCCCACTGACACCAATGATGGGGGACTATTCCTCCCACTGACACCAATGATGGGGGACTATGCCTCCCACTGACACCAATGATGGGGGACTATTCCTCCCACTGACACCAATGATGGGGGACTATTCCTCCCACTGACACCAATGATGGGGGACTATTCCTCCCACTGACACCAATGATGGGGGACTATTCCTTCCACTGACACCAATGATGGGAAACGATTCCTCTCACTGACACCAACGACGGGGGACTATTCCTCCCACTGACACCAATGATGGGGGACTATTCCTCTCACTGACACCAATGATGGGGGACTATTCCTCTCACTGACACCAATGATGGGGGACTATTCCTCCCACTGACACCAATGATGGGGGACTATTCCTTCCACTGACACCAATGATGGGGGACAATTCCTTCCACTGACACCAATGATGGGGGACAATTCCTCCCACTGACACCAATGATGGGGGACAATTCCTCCCACTGACACCAATGACGGGGAACTATTCCTCCCACTGACACCAACGACGGGAAACTATTACTTCCACTGACACCAACGATGGGGGACTATTCCTCCCACTGACACCAACGACGGGGGACTATTCCTCCCACTGACACCAACGACGGGGGACGATTCCTCCCACTGACACCAATGATGGGAAACGATTTCTCCCCCAAAAGACAAACTGACCCTTTGTTTAGAAACTTTGGCGACCCCCTGCTCTACAATAGACTATATTTGGCACCAGCAGTTCTGGATGTGGGTTTGGCTGATGAGGCAAAAACCAATGATTTACATGGCTCTGTCCTGAGATGAGGAATAATACTGTCATTTTGGTATATGTGATGGAATAAGACATATGAATACCCTCTTTTTTTTGGAAGGCGTTGCTGTGCTACAACCCCTCCATGTAGTAACTGTCGCAGAGAACCTTACCGCTCTGCCTAAGCATACAGTGATGTAGATGCTGCATACACATGATATAGTAAATGACAGGTGCTCATTAATACAGATGCTTGTGTAGCGGTGTCTTTACATGTAGATTGCCAATAAAGGATTGAGATGGAGTGAACTCACCTCCTGTGATTTGCTGCCCCCTGGTGTTGGACTGGAAAGGACAGCCAGGTTCTCCAGATTGCCCATGCGTGTACTGAAGAGGGATGGGGAATTTTTCTGTGAAGCCAGGCGGGGGCTTTTCCGCAGCGGCACAGTCGTCCTCCTAGCGACAAAGGGACTTCGCTTTTCTGATGGGATGTCAGCGAAACCTGGAAAATGCCAAAAGCAACTATTGAGTAAGACAAATATAAACTGAATTCTGTATATTAGGGGTGATGTAGATCACCAATTGGAGGGTCTCTCCAGGAAATTATAATAAAAATCTCATGGCAACGTTCCAATAAAATATGTGAATTCCCAAAAATGCTAACTTTTCTTAGAAGAACAAATTCTAAAGAAATGAACTGGTGATCCACGTGATTCCCCAATTATAGTGCAGCTGCCGGGCCCGACCAACATCACTATTTAACTATAGAAATGGCTCTTCTCTCAAGTGATGTCGGAATCCAGAAGACCCTTTATTATGGATTACTCTCTTGTCACGTCTCACTCTTCAGCTAGTAAGCATGCGCCGTTATGGGGTCATTGAGGTACCATTTGGACTGTCCATTATATGTTCCCATCTACACTATATTGCCAAAAGTATCGGGACGCCTGCCTTTAAATGCACATGAACTTTAAAAAGGGGTTGTAAAGGTACAATATTTTTTCATTAAAAAAATTCCTTTACCTTAGTGCAGTCCTCCTTCACTTACCTCATCCTTCCATTTTGCTTTTAAATGTCCTCATTTCTTCTGAGAAATCCTCACTTCCTGTTCTTCTGTCTGTAACTCCACACAGTAATGAGAGGCTTTCTCCCTGGTGTGGAGTGTTGTGCTCGCCCCCTCCCTTGGACTACAGGAGAGTCAGGACGCCCACTAACACACAGCTCCTTTCTCTATCTGCAATGTAGAGAGAGTCCTGACTCTCCTGTAGTCCAAGGAAGGGGGCAAGCAGGACACTCCACACCAGGGAGAAAGCCTTGCATTACTGTGTGGAGTTACCGACAGAAGAACAGGAAGTGAGGATTTATCAGAAGACATAAGGACATTTAAAAGCAAAATCAAAAAAGGAGGTAAGTGAAGGAGGACTGCACTCAGGTAAAGGAAGCTATTTAGGAAAAAAATAATCCTCTACAACCCCTTTATTGACATCCCAGTCTTAGTCCGTAGGATTCAATATTGAGTTGGTCCACCCTTTGCAGCTATAACAGCTTCAACTCTTCTGGGAAGGCTGTCCACAAGGATTAGGAGTGTGTCTATGGGAATGTTTGACCATTCTTCCAGAAGCGCATTTGTGAGGTCAGGCACTGATGTTGGACGAAAAGGCCTGGCTCACAGTCTCTGCTCTAATTCATCCCAAAGGTGTTCTATTGGGTTGAGGTCAGGGCTGTCAAGTTCCTCCACTCTCTACCCCAAACGCACTCATCCATGTCTTTATGGACCTTGCTTTGTGCACTGGTGTGCAGTCATGTTGGAATAGGAAGGGGCCATCCCCAAACTGTTCCCACAAAGTTGGGAGCATAAAATTGTCCAAAATGTCTTGGTATGCCGACGCCTTAAGAGTTCCCTTCACTGGAAATAAGGGGCCAAACCCAACCCCTAAAAAACAACCCCACACCATAACCCCCCTTCATCAAATGATTTGGACCAGTGCACAAAGCAAGGTCCATAAAGACATGGATGAGCGAGTTTGGGGTGGAGGAATTTGACTGGCCTGCACAGAGTCCTGAACTCAGCCTGAACATCTTTGGGATAAAGTAAAGCGGAGACTGAGCCGGGCCTTCTCACCCAACATCAGTGCCTGACCTCAAAAAATTTGCTTCTGGAAGAATGGTCCAACATTCCTAATACATATACTCCTAAACTACTACAACCATACACCATGCCATCTTAGTCTCCATTAAGAAATCTTGGCCTTGGTTTGATCTGCAGTTTCCAAGGTGCTGCACATGTATTCAGCTATAAACACCAGACAGTTAAAGGCTTTGGGGGGGGGGGGGGGGGGGGGGTAATTTCAAAGTTTTCCCCACTTACACAAAAGGTGGAGTTGCCCTTTAATGTCTCTTCTTTCAATTGGACAAATATGGCCCTCTGGATCAGTGTTTCTCAACCTTTTTTCAGTCAAGGCCCCCATAAAAATTATGGACAGTCTCAAGGCGCCCCATTCTAAAATGTAAAAACGATTCCAATATTTTACATAATGCAGCAACATCCTCACAAGTAGGACGCCCAACTTTAGAGGTGATTTGTTCTTCCAAAGCAAATACACTTTTGGGAACTGGTACTGGTATTCCAATGTTTCTCTTCTCCCTCAGTTTTCTCCATCACTCAGCTAATGTGACCCCAATGCTGATGGAGAGGGGCGGGGGAGGGTCAAACAGGGATTCTATCAAGGTGACTGACCCCCTCCTTATCAACTGATAATGCCATTGGTCATTAGGATGGCGGCAGCTAGAAGGTTGTAATTAGGGTTGTCCCGATACCACTTTTTTAACCACTTGACCACTGGGCACGTAAACCCCCTTAATAACCAGACCAATTTTCAGCTTTCGGTGCTCTCACAATTTGAATGACAATTACTCAGTCATACAACACTGTACCCAAATGAAATTTTTGGTCCTTTTTTTCACACAAATAGAGCTTTCATTTGATGGTATTTAATCACCGTCGGTTTTTTTTATTTTTTGCGCTATAAGAGAAAAAAGACTGAAAATTCTGTAAAAAAAAAAAAAAAATTCTTTGTTTCTGTTATAAAATTTGGCAAATTTTGTATTTTTTCTTCATTCTTTTGCATAAATGTGAAAGATGAAGTTACGCCGAGTAAATAGATACCCAACATGTCACCCTTCAAAATTGCACACGCTCGTGGAATGGCGCCAAACTTCGCTACTTAAAAATCCCCATAGACGACGTTGCAGGGTATTGCGGAGTATTGTGGGGTATTGCGGAGTATTGTGGGGTATTGCGGAGTATTGCGGGGTATTGCGGGGTATTGCGGAGTATTGCGGGGTATTGCGGAGTATTGCGGGGTATTGCAGGGCATTGCGGAGTATTGCGGGGCATTGCGGAGTATTGCGGGGCATTGCGGAGTATTGCAGAGTATTTTGGGGTATTGCAGAGTATGGGGGCATTGCAGAGTATGGGGGCATTGCAGAGTATGGGGGCATTGCAGAGTATGGGGGCATTGCAGAGTATTGCACAGGGAGGGATGGATGGCTGGATCTGTGACTACATGTGTCACAGATCCAGCCCGCAGCAGCTGCTGCTGCTTCCGCTCTCTCCCCTCTCCTCTCTCACACTGTACCGTTCGGTACAGAGAGGAGAGGGAGGAACCAGCGTCATCACATGACGCCGGTTTGTTTACTAGTGATCGCTCCGTCATTGGACGGAGCGATCACGTGGTAAACCGCCGCTATCAGCGGCGATTTACCGTGATCCGTGATCAGCCGGGTCCGGAGGACCCGACGGTCACGGAGACTCCCGTGTGCGCGCCCCACAGGGCGCGCGATTCTGGGAGGACGTACATTGACGCCCTCCCAGAGTTAAGCAACCGCCTTGTAGACGTATTTCGTCTATAGGGCGGTTGTTAAGTGGTTAAGACCGAGTACGAGTACCGATACTTTTTTTCAAGTACTCGCCGATACCGAATACCGATACTTTTTTTTTAATGTCATGTGACAATTTGGATAATGGGCACTGACGGATGGATGGCACCGACAGGGACCACTGACGGATGGATGGCACCGACAGGGACCACTGACGGATGGATGGCACCGACAGGGACCACTGACGGATGGATGGCACCGACAGGGACCACTGACGGATGGATGGCACAGACAGGGACCACTGACGGATGGATGGCACAGACAGGGACCACTGACGGATGGATGGCACCGACGGATGGATGGCACCGACAGGGGACACTGACGGATGGATGGCACTGACGGATGGATGGCACTGACAGGGACCACTGACGGATGGATGGCACTGACGGATGGATGGCACTGACAGGGAGCACTGACGGATGGATGGCACAACTGACCACTGCTCTGTCCACTACACTACACTATATACTGACTATACTGACTTGTCTTAACTCTCTAATCTCTCTCTCTCTCTGGCTGACTTAGTCTCACCTGAAGCTTATGTCTTCCATCAGCCTGGAGGAGGGGGAAGAGGTATTGCTGAGTTGTTATGAAGCTAAAATATATAAAATGCACTGTGCGATTTCCAGGGTAACAAGTGCTGTGGTAAAAATGTAGGGGAAGAGAGCACTCAGCACGTCGGTCTGGAGGCGGGACCAGCCCCGCCGTGATCGTGGATAGGTCATCCTCGCCCCGCCATGATCATGGATTGGCCAGCCCCACCGTGATCACGGATAAGCCAGCAACGCTGTAATAGCCCCGCCGCCGTACATGACCATTGACAGGGCACCTGCCAGGGACACAGAAAGTAAACAGGGGGACGGATCTGGCAGTGACACACACTGACTGGCGTCCCCCTGAATGTTGCACCCGGGGGAAAGGGGGCTTCCCACGCTACCCCACTGGCTCCGCCCCCTCTCCGTCCGCCGACTTCCGGGTATCGGGAGCATTTGTGCGAGTACAAGTACTCGCACAAATGCTCGGTATCGGTCCCGATACCGGCACTAGTATCGGTATCGGGACAACCCTAGGTGTAATGTTTAACAATGAAAACCTGTGGCTTTGTGTAACTAAAAGGCCGCCTTCATCCATATGCTGGCTTGTACACAATGTTTGGGTAATTTTTTGGCATTTTGCCAAGGCACCCCTGATGAAAACTCAAGGCACCCTGGTTGAAAAAGGTTGCTGTGGATGACATTCCTGCTGTACGGCAGCTTTGCCCAACAAGGTTTGGATGGGTTAGTCTACACCCACCATACCTACCCTTTCTCACAACGTCGGGAAGTCCATCAGGTTCAAATTCTTCCTCTGCCAGGGTAATGGGTGCTTTCTTCACCTTCTTGGTGACACACTGGGGTGTTGTAGGTGCGCTCCCTGCGTTATCAGAGTCTCTCCGCCGCTTATTCGTTGGTTTCCCAGACCCTTGTGTGGATCTCCTGCTCTTCTGGGGTCTCCTCTCAGCCCCAGGTAATGATTTCTCCGATACCGACTGTGGACAGCCCTCAGGTAATGGTTTGTCCGAGACCGACCGTGGACGGCCCTCAGGTAATGGTTTGTCCGAGACCGACCGTGGACGGCCCTCAGGTAATGGTTTGTCCGAGACCGACAGTGGACGGCCCTCAGGTAATGGTTTGTCCGAGACCGACAGTGGACGGCCCTCAGGTAATGGCTGGTCCAATACGGAGGATGGAGCGCCATTCTCTTCCTTAACTTCGAATCCTTTCAGCTTCGAGTTCAAGAAGTCCACCTGTTTCTTCAGCATGTCATTGCTCTCCTCCAGTTTGTGTGTCTTAATCATTAGATTGCAGTATTTCTCAATGCTGTCATCTGCCTCCTGCGTCTTCTCTTCCAAGCACTGCTTCAGTTCCTCCATCTCGGATACGAGGTCATTTGCACTGGTGTCCATTCCTTCTTCTGAAACAAAGACAAAAAAAAAGTTTTATAAACCCGAGTATGAACACTTGTAGCCAGGTAGTGGCTGGCTCAATAGATTTCTTTAAGGTCCCATATGTATCATTCACTTATGTTAAAAGGGGGCTGCAGCACTAATGGGCCAATACTCAAATGTTTATTTAAAGCAAATCTTAGGCTCCATTCATTCCTTGTTCCTTCCTCACTGACTGGGAACAGAGGGAGCCATTGCTCCCACTGTTGTGTCTGAGCCATTGAGAAGGGAGAGAGCTGGGAGAGCTGGATAGAGATTGGGCTCAGGTAAATATAAGGGGGGGAGGGGGAGCTGCACACAGACGGATGCTTTACCTTCATGTATTGAATGCATGAAGGTAAAAAATACCTTCAGCCTTTAGAACCACTTTAACAAATTGTAGGATTATAATGAAGTTCTGTTATGCATTATTACTAAGTCACATACTTTGCTTGTGTGATAAGGTCTCCTCTTGCTGTGTGATGTGTTTCTTGAGCTCTTCTTTCTCCTGTTCCAGCAGTTTACAGGAGTTCACCCAGCGATTGAGGGCTTCAGAAGCTGCCGCGTTTTCCTGTGTCATGTGATCAATACGAGCCTAATAAAAAAAAAATCAATACACTGTTATCGCCAAGACCATAGAGGGAAGCTGTGATTGATGACACCTATTTTCTCTTTCAATCAATGGTTGGAGAAAGTGAGTCCAACACCGACAGCCAATCAGGTTTTATTGCATTTCACACTGCTGTCAATCTAACTCTGGCAGCTCGATGACAGGAAGAGAGAACAGAGTCATGTCAGGGTTTTCACACTCCTTCCCTGTCAAAACAGGCTTGAGGAATGGGGAAACACACAGTGTAAGGCCCCTTTCACACTGGAGACACTGGCTTCGTTCATTGGTAAGTATTGGGCCAGTTTTTTCTGGCCCATTCTGCCATTGTTCTTGCATTTACCACTGTATCTATTTTAGATACATTCCATCTGCATCCACCCCTGATGAGCGAGCAATGATCTTGCGAAACGTGCGTCGGGTTCTCTGATGCGTGCATTTGTATATACTGCATTGTATAACGTTTGTATAAATTTTAATTACCTTTTGTTATGTGCAAATCCATTGGCTGAGCTACCATGCTGTATTATTCATGTATGTACATCTATTTTAATAAAAAATTTATACTGTTACTATTTTTGTTATTCAGTGGCAAACTGTGACCACCTCATTTAAAGTCCCAAGGGCGACTCTTTTTCTGCATATGCATACAGGGATGGAGGTGTATCACCGGTGACCGCAGACCCTTTATCTTCATCTCTAAGGCTCCTTTCACACTGGCATTCTCTGCCAGTAGACCCGCCTGCACAGTGGGAGATCTCTCCACTGATGCCTGCTGAGCAGGCAGATGACAGGTCCGTGTCCACTCATGCAGAGCAGACACGGACACAGCCCACTCACCTGTATGGGCAGTCGGATGTAAAACGGACCGCCTGTCCGTTTTTATCCAACTTTCATCCAATCCGATCCGCCAGACGGATTGGGAAACTGATCCCCCATCCATCTGTTTTTAGCAGACAGAATCAGATCGGATGTCAGCAGACACATGTCACTCTATAGAGAGTAATGTATGGTCCAATCGGGTCCGCCTATAAAACTGACAAGCAGACCCCATCGGCTCAACCCGTGTAAAAAGGGGCCTATGATGTCTGGTATGCCAAACGCACACTTACCTTCTGTCCTGCCAGCTGCTCCTGAGCATGACACAATGAATTGTTCACTTCGGTGTTATTGGCTTTCAAGCCATCAATCTCCTGTATCTGGGCAGCGAGAAGTGCTTCTATGGAGGTCAGCTGCTTTTGGTAACCATCTAGGTCTTCCTTATGCTAAAAGGAAACAAAAAGTACAGAAATTAAATAAATAGTTGCATAAACTACACTGACAGCCAAAAACGTTGTTTTGAAACAAAGCAAGGAAGGGTTAAAGGGTTCTGCCATCTTTGTCCAGTTGGGAACATTTCCTTATACTTCATGCCATGCAGCACAGTGGTGTAGTGGTTATCACTTTCACCTAGCAGCAAAAGGGTCGCTGGTTCGGATCCCGACCACACCATCTGCTTGGAGTTTGCATTTTCTCCCTGTGTCTGCGTGGGTTTCCTCTGGGTACTCCCGTTTCCTCCCACTCTCCAAAAACAATTGGCCCAGTATATATGTATATATGTGTGTACGACTGTGTTCCCAAGCGTGTCAAGATCCTACGGGGTAAAATGACCGCACCAGCCAGGAACACACTGGCTGTAAAAAGCACCTAGAAGCGATTCAGTTCGCATGTGTAGCGCTATACAAGTCATTCATTCATTAAAATATAACAGAAAAGGAGAGACGGTCTATCCAAAGTAAAGGAAATCCCCTCTTGGACAGTTGTCACCGTAACAAGTGTCACCAATGGAAGATTTGCCCTCTATTCCTGATCTGGCGACAACTGAAAAGTTGTGAGGTTGAATCTCCTTGGTGGTGATTGAAAGTGCGATAAAATTAGTTACCGCAAATTTTAGAGCTTTTTGCAGAGAAGAGTAAACCCATAGCAGCTTTTTTTTTTTTTTTTACATACCTGAAAAGGCAAAAGGCATAATGAGCTACTATGCACCACATACTAGCTCATTATGAAATACTTACCTTGGAACGAGGTGTGGGGAACTTACCTGGTCCATGCCGAAGGAGATGTCATCTTGCCTCCGCGTCTCCAGCGATGCGGTCGCTCCATGCGCGCGGGAGACTCCTTTCCAGCAAGGTCCAGCGGCTGCCGAGCCTTTAGCCGAGGATCCCCGCTGCGCATGCGCCGCTGCAGTCAGCGGCTCATTGCGAGGGGAATATCTCCTAAACTGTACAGGTTTAGGAGATATTCTTTATACCGACAGGTAAGCCTTATTATAGGCTTACCTATAGGTAAAAGTGGTAGTACAGAGTTTACTACCACTTTAAGCCAGCCATACACTGTAGGATTGGACTAATCTCTCCTTCTGACTATTGTATTCTGAAAGAAGGCACCTGCTGCTGTCAGAAAAACAGATTGGTGGCTGCAGCTGCTGTTTGGCTGACCATTTTCCACCCGATTCCTTCGAGTTTGAAGGATGCCCGGTGGGAGTTCACCGACAAGGCCACCTATTCAGAACACTCTATTTGCTTACATAGTTTGCCTTCCCAGATGCCTTTGTGATTGATAAAATGCCCAGTAATAAAACTGAAATCAGTGTAAGGTCAAAAGTTCCCTGATCAATGCAGCTCTTCCTCCCAATGATGTGGACACCCAGCTTCTTCCCATCTGCAAATGGGAATATCACAGTAGAGACTCCTCTGATCAATGTGGCTCTGACCCCTGGATAGTTAAACAAACTGGATATCATCTTTTTAGCCAGTGTAACAGAGCAGACAACTGCAGGATACCAATTAGGGCAGCTGCAGCCAGGAGGGCTAGTGAAAGGGGCAGCTGCAGCCAGGTGGGCTGGCAGTGCCTGAAGAGGTGGTGCTAGGATCAGTAGCAACAGGCATGTAGCTGGACACTGGACTTTTCTCTACACAACCATAAGGGGCCCATGGTCCCTGCCTGTAAGGGGCTTCTGCTTGATCCGAGTGCCTTGACAGATTCATCAAACAGTTTTCCAGCTGGGTCTGTGTTGTATTCTGCAAGCAAGTGATGTGCTGAAGGAAGGGGAGTGTATACAGATAGTGTATATAGTTGAAGTGTCCCTGAAGAAGTTTGTTCCAGTGAAGTGGGCATCCCTAAACCACCGCATGTAGATATACGTTGGCAGAATGGCACGTACAGGCACATTGGCGTACCTGTACGTCCCTGCCTAGACGTGGGTCCGATCGGGACCCCCCCCCATGCGTCGGTCGGATTCCCGCGGGGAGCGATCCGGGACGAGGGCGCGGCTATTCGTTTCTAGCCGCCCCCCTCGCGATCGCTCCCCGGAGCTGAAGAACGGGGAGAGCCGTATGTAAACATGGCTTCCCCATGCTTCACTGTGGCGGCGTATCGATCGAGTGATCCCTTTTATAGGGAGACTCGATCGATGACGTCACACCTACAGCCACACCCCCCTACAGTTGTAAATACACACTAGGTGAACCCTAACTCATACAGCGCCCCCTGTGGTTAACTCCCAAACTGCAACTGTCATTTTCACAATAAACAATGCAATTTAAATGCATTTTTTGCTGTGAAAAGGACAATGGTCCCAAAAAATGTGTCAAAATTGTCCGAAGTGTCCGCCATAATGCCGCAGACACGAAAAAAAAAAAAAAAAAAAAATCGCTGATCGCCGCCATTAGTAGTAAAAAAAAATATATATATATATAATAAAACTATCCCCTAATTTGTAAACGCTATAAATTTTGCGCAAACCAATCGATAAATGCCTATTGCGATTTTTTTTCCCCAAAAATAGGTAGAATACGTATCGTCTTAAACTGAGGGGAAAAAACATTTTTTGGATATGTTTTTGGGGGATATTTATTATAGCAAAAAGTAAAAAATATTTTTTTTCTAAATTGTCGCTCTATTTTTGTTTATAGCGCAAAAAATAAAAACCGCAGAGCTGATCAAATACCACTAAAAGAAAGCTCTATTTGTGGGGAAAAAAGGACGCCAATTTTGTTTGGGAGCCACGTCGCACTACCGCACAATTGTCCGTTAAAGCGACGCAGTGCCGAATTGTAAAAACCCCTTGGGTCATTTAGCAGCATATTGGTCCGGTCCTTAAGTGGTTAATACACCTATCCCCATCCAAGTTTATTAACACCTAAATTAAAACACAAAAACAAAAGTTGCTGGACTGTTCCCTGCCTCAAGTGCGCCTGTATAGATTTGGTGTGCCTGGCTGTGCCGGGTGGGGGATCCCCATTATCCAGCGGCTCCTACAGGCGATGCGCTACACAAGCAATAGATCTAAAGTGCTCACCTGTTTCACCGCGTCATCCAGAACTGTTTTGTGGATAGACTCCGTCTGAAGAAGACGCCGTTCATACTCCATAATATCATTCCTGTGTGCGATTGCCTGAGATTCCAGTTCACTCTGCAGACTTGCGATGGTCTCTTTTAGTTCTGCAGTTTGGGATGTAGCTGAATGGAGCTGAGCCTAAACAGAGCAAAGAATTCTCAATTGAAAAGCCAGATCTTTAAAGATAAATTGCTGTCAATGAACTGCAAATGTATAAAGAGGAATGTCGGGGAACACAAAATTACCAGCAAATACATAGTACCAAGTTATGTGCACTCAGGGTGCTTTAAAGGCTTCAACCAAGCTGCTTTGCAGATCCTTTCTAAGAGCTTGCTGTACACGTTGTTCTTATTGAAGTGGCAACCTAAGTGTACGAGGCCTTAGAACATTTAAGTAAAAGGTAACCAAGTCACGTACAGAAAATAGTCCATTTCAGCCGTTCTAGCAATAGAAGTATGAAATCACTCACGCAATTCTCCTCGTGTAGCTGCCTGATGACATGCATCTCCTCTTCCAGTGCCTTCTTATCTTGGCAGCTTTGATCTTCAGCAGTTTTGATGTGCAGATCAGCATCATGCAACTTACTTTGTAGGTGGCAACAGTTGTCGGTCAGTTCAGCCACCTGCAATATAAAAAGAACGAGAAGTGAGGCATTTATAACTGGTGAAGGAAATATACACAGTGGCCCACATTCTCGTATCTGGGCGTAAAACTGCGGTGGCATAACGTATGTCATTTACGTTACGCCGCCGCAAGTTTTACAGCCAGGTGCTTTATTCACAAAGAACTTGCCTGTAAAGTTGCGGCGGCGTAGCGTAAATCCCCCGGCGCAAGCCCGCCTAATTCAAATGCGCCAGGTAGGGGGCGTGGATCATTTAAATTAGGCGCGTTCCCGCACCGAACGTACTGCGCATGCGCCGTCCCTAAAATTTCCCAACGTGCATTGCGCTAAATGACGTCGTAAAGGACGTCATTGGTTTTGACGTGAACGTATAAGGTGTCCAGCCCCATTCACGGACGACTTACGCAAACAACGTAAATTTTTAAATTTCGACGTGGGAACGACGGCCATACTTAACATTGGTTGCCCCTCATATAGCAGGGGCAACTTTACGCGTCGCAAATCTAACGTAAACGTCGTAACTTCACTGCGTCGACCGCGCGTACGTTCGGGAATTCGCGTATTTTGCTAATTTGCATACGCGACCGGGAAAACGACGGAGGCGACACCTAGCGGCGAAAAAATAAATTGCATTTAAGATCCGACCGCGTAAGAGCCTTACGCCTGTCGGATCTAATGGTTATCTATGCGTAACTGATTCTAAGAATCAGTCGCATAGATACGACGGCCCAGATTAGGACTTACGACGGCCCACATTGCGTTGCGCCGTCGTAAGCCCTTTGAGAATCTGGGCCTATATTTTCAAAAGTATTGTGACACCTGCCTTTATTTATACGCACATTGGCCCGGATTCACAAAGCACTTACGCCGACGTATCTTGAGATACGCCGCGTAAGTGTATCTATGTGCCGTGCCCACAAAACTAGATACGCCTGAAAATAGGCTTCATCCGACCGATGTAACTTTCCTACGCCAGCGTATCTTGGGCGCATATTTACGCTGGCCGCAAGTGGTACTCCCATTGATTTCCTATTCACCTATGCAAATGAGGGAGATACGCCGATTCACAAACGTACTTGCGCCCGGCGCATAATATACGCGCTTTGCGTAAGTCCTACGTCCGGCGTAAAGTTATTCCCCATATAGGAGGCGCAAGTCATGCAAAGGTATGGACCAGGGAACACATCCGTCGTATTTTACGTCGTTTACGTAGTACGTGAATAGGGCTAGGCGTAGGTTACGTTCACGACGTAGGCAGGGATTCGACGTATCTTAGGCAGTTGTTTCGACGTGATTCTGAGCATGTGCACTGGGATGCGTCCACGGGACGGCGCATGCGCCGTACGTTATTCGTAACTTTATGACGCTCAGTGCTTCATTTACATGGGGTCACGCCTCATTAGCATGTCTCACGCCCACTTCCACCTACGCTGGCTTACGCTGAGGAAACCCAGCGTAGATTTGAGAGCGACTGGAGGCGAGTGCTTTGTGAATACTGTGCTTTCCTCTGTGCGCTGCGTCGGTGTAGCGTATATTCGATATGCTACGCCGGCATAAATATGCGCCAATGTATGTGAATCCGGGCCATTAACTTTAATGCCACCCCAGTCTTCGTCCATAGGGTTCAATAATGAGTTGGTGGAGAGGGGGCAGAGGAAGCGGTTAACCTCCAGGAGAACACAGTGATTATTGCTAGTGGCTATAACAGCTGCCAGCAATAATCACATGTAAAAGTATCAGGCTGCCCATACAAGGTTTGAATCTTGGCTGGTTCAGCAGGAACCGGCCAAGACCCAAACCACCAATGGCTGGCATAAGCCACATAGAAATGATGAAACGAGAAGCAAGTCAGGCGTTCTAAAGATCTTCTGATGAACTGGAGCCAGACAAAAGGGACGGGAAGCATGATGGCTTGATTAAGATAAAAATCCAAAACTACCTCATGCCTTAGCCTGGCCGTACATTATACAATTTTCATTTATATTTACCAAAACCATATAACTAGGTCAAACCTAAACACTTTAAATTTGTATACAATCAGGCGGGCCCTTGCATTACATAAGTGAAGATAAAATCGAATAGAAAATTTGTATAATGTATGGCCAGCCTTAGAAAGGAAATTCTGGGCCTCAAAACCACCTTAACCCCGTGTAGGAAAACAAAGGGTTTCTCACAAAATAGGGCTGCCAGCTCAGAACCATACATCGAAGCAGGGATGGCAACAAGGAAAGTCTTGTGAGCGAGAGTAGAAACTGGACTATCCGTGACCAGTTTAAGGGGTGGAAGTTCAAGGGGTGGTTTCTGGAATGCTTAGAGAACCAAATTCAGATCTTATGGGGAGCACACATGGGAAGCCACACGACAGACATTCTGTTCGAAATCCAATGAAGAACTCCTTGGGAACCTGGAACTTGAAGCCAAATCTCTCCAGTTTGTTGATGAACCTGGAGGTGCACATCTAGCAATCTTCTTCCTACACAGGTCCTGAAATGCCTACGGGTATAGGGACCATTCCTTCAGGTCAAGGCGCTGTCAGCTGAGGTAGCCTGCTAACTGTCTATGCCCACAATGTAGAAAAAGACAAGGCAGGAAAGTTTAGTTCTGCCCAGGAACGGATCCTTCCTACCTCTCCTGTCATGGCAAGATTGTTGGGTCCTCCTTGATTATTGATGTATACCACTACTGTGGTGCTGTCTAATTGAAACTTGATCACATGACCCTCCAGTTTACATGTTCAGAATTACAAGGACAGTCATATTGCCCACAGACCTAAGATTTTAATTGAAAAATTTGTTACAAATACCCTCCACCCACGAGGTATTCAGGGCTCCTCCTCAGCCCAACAGGGTGGTATCCATCATAAGGATTTTCCATGAGATCGGAAGAAAGGACTTCTCCAACTTTAGAGCTGACTTCCAGAGCCACCAAGCCAGAGACGACCTGGATGTTTGTACCAGGCAAACCAGTCTGTTCAAGGCTTGAACTCATTTGTTCCATGATAATATTATGTGGTGCTGTAGAGGCCTGGAGCAGAACTGGGCAAAATAGACTGCCTAAAAATGGAGGCTACCATCAGCCCCAAAATTCTCATAAAGAAATCAAGAGTTGGGGAAGAGCGAGTCTGGGAGCGGAGAGTCTGACGTTTCTTATGAGGAAGGAAGTCCCTGGCTTGAGCGGTGTCTAGAATAAGAGCTGAATATTCAAAGTGATGATTTGGTTCCAACATTGCCTTCTGAAAGTTCAGGACCTAGCCAACCCTGTATAAGGTCTGGGCAGTTTAAGTTACATTGTTGGCCAAAGCTTGAACCAACTGATCTCTTAACATGGGTTCATCCATGTCCCCCCAATTAGAATGCCCTGGATGTGCAGCAAGGCTAGCATGGGCGCTAACACCTTGGTGAATGCTCGAAGTGCAGAAGATTGGCCGAGTGACAGGGCCACATACTGGAGTTGCAGAGGAGCCACAGTAAGGTGAAGGAAGATGGAGACATGAAAGTATGCATTCTTACAGATTAAAGAAAGTTTCACTGATGGAGAGTGGTTATGGCAGACCTGGTGAACTCTATATAACATTCCTGGGCATGAATGAAGACTTGAAATATGAGATGGGGCAAATGCCCCATTTTGGTTTGAGAACTGAGGACAGGCTGAAGTATAACCCCTGGAACTGCACTGCCATGGAGAAAGGAACTTCTGTGACACAGAGGGTTCACTAACTGCAAGAAAAAATCTAAAAAGGAGCAGTACTAAAAGCACAGCATTCTTTAAATATTGTTCAAAGAATACACTTGAGTATTAAATTGTATTTTTACATTTACCCGATTTCAGATTTAGGTCAAAACATATTAACAAAGCAAGTTTGTAAAGTGCACAGTGAATGAGAGTTAGTTCGTTACTTTCAAAATGCACACCAATAAAACTCCAAAACAAAATCATACCTTTTCTAGAAGTGTTCTTTTCTCAGCATTCACAGATTCCAGCTGTGTTCCCAAATTATCACAGGACGTTTTGAGTTCTGAGATGATAGTTTGAAGAGAATCATTCTCTGCAGACATGGTCTGTAACTTGTTTTCCAATTCTTCCAATTTTGACAGCAAATCCATCTTTTCACTTTTCAGATTTTCCATTCCCTGTTCAAATTGAGAGCATTCTGAGTAGTATTTTGATTCCTGATCTTCTGAGTCTTTAAGTTGGGTCTCAAGAGCGATGAGACACTGCGTCTTTTCAGTTATTTGGAGCTTACATTCTTCTACTTCCAGTGACAGTCTACCTACAGATTGTTTAAGGTCATTGCTGGTCACCTGAGCTTCTTCCAACTGTTGTACAAACTGTGCTCGCTCTTGTTCCATCTTATATTTGATTTCAGCATGTTCAGCTAGGGCTTCTTCGCATTTCGTGTCAGAAAGGGCTTTTTGCTTACACAGGTCATTCATTTGAGTTTGAAGCATCTCAAGTTCCTTCTCAGAACATTCTTTAAATTGAGCATGCTCAGCTTCTCTTTTTTCTAGAAGAGCTCGTTTCTCAAAATTTGCAGATTCCAACTGTGTAACCAAATTATCACAGGAGGTTTTGAGTTCTGAGATGATAGTTTGAAGGAAATCATTCTCTGCTGACATGGTCTGTAACTTGGTTTCCATCTCTTCCAACCTTGACAGCAAATCCATCTTTTCACTTTTCAGATTTGCCATTACCTGTTCAAATCGAGAGCATTCTGAGGAGTATTTTGATTCCTGATCATCTGAGTCTTTAAATTGGGTCTCAAGAGTGATGAGATGCTTTGTCTTTTCAGCTATTTGGAGCTTATAGTCTTCTACTTCCAGTGACAGCCTACCTACAGATTGCTCAAGGTCATTTCTGGTCACCTGAGCTTCTTCCAACTGTTGTAAAAACTGTGCTTTCTCTTGTTCCATCTTATATTTGACTTCAGCATGTTCAGCTAGAGCGTCTTCACATTTCTGGTCAGAAAGGGCTTTTTGCTTACACAGGTCATTCATTTGAGTTTGAAGCATCTCGAGCTCCTTCTCAGAACTTTCTTTAAATTGAGCATGCTCAGCTTCACTCTTTTCTAGAAGAGCTCTTTTCTCAAAATGTGTAGATTCCAACTGTGTAACCAAATTATCACAGGACGTTTTGAGTTCCGAGATGATAGTTTGAAGGGAGTCATTCTCTGCTGACATGGTCTGTAACTTGTTTTCCATCTCTTCCAACCTTGACAGCAAATCCATCTTTTCACTTTTCAGATTTTCCATTACCTGTTCAAATTGAGAGCATTCTGAGGAGTATTTTGATTCCTGATTTTCTGAGTCTTTAAGTTGGGTCTCAAGAGCGACGAGATGCCTTGTCTTTTCAGCTATTTGGAGCTTACAGTCTTCTACTTCCAGTGAAAGTCTGTCTACAGATTCCTTGCTGGTCACCTGAGCTTCTTCCAACTGTTGTACAAACTGTGCTTTCTCTTGTTCCATCTTATATTTGATTTCAACATGTTCAGCTAGAGCTTCTTCACATTTCTGGTCAGAAAGGGCTTTTTGCTTACACATGTCATCCATTTGAGTTTGAAGCATCTCAAGTTCCTTCTCAGAACTTTCTTTGAATTGAGTATGCTCAGCTTCTCTCTTTTCTAGAAGAGCCATTTTCTCTGAATTTGCAGATTCTAACTGTGAAACCAAATTCTCACAGGATAGTTTGAGGTCAGAGATGATAGCTTGAAGAGAATCATTCTCTGCTGTCACAGTCTGTAACTTGTTTTCCAATTCTTCCAATTTTGACAGCAAATTCATCTTTTCATTTCTCAGATTTTCCGTCACCCGTTCTAATTGAGAGCATTCTAAAGAATATTTGGATTCCCATTCTTCAGAATCTTTAAGTTGGCTCTCAAGAGCTGTGAGATGTTGTGCCTTTTCGGCTAGTTGGAGCTTACACTCTTCTACTTCCACTGAGAGTTTATCTACAGATCCCCTAAGATCACTGCTTGCCAACTGGGCTTCTTCCAACTGTTGTACCAATTGTTCTCTATCTTGTTCCATCTTAACTCTGATTTCAGAATGCTCAACTATGATCGCTTCAAATTTCTTGTCAGAAAGAGCTTTCTGCTTACATGTGTCATTCATTTGAGTTTGAAGCATCTCAAGTTCCTTCTCAGAACTTTCTTTGAATTGAGTATGCTCGGCTTCTCTTTTTTCCAGAGTCTCTGTGAGATTAAGAATAGCAGTTTCTAATTCAATGACTTTTGCCCGGCTATTCTGAAGCTCATTTTCCAGATCCACAAGTGTTTTCCTTAATGTATTTAACTCCTTCTCTAGGGCTTCTTTTTGGGACTTTAAGCTTTCTGTCTCCTCCTTTGCAGTTTCAGTATCAAGGATAGCGCTTTCCAAATTTTCCTCAGTCATGACCAACTCTCGCTCCAAAGACTCAATCTTATCATTGAGATTGTCAAATTTCCTTTCACTTTGTTTTAGCATCTCAGTGGCCTGATGTTTTTTCTTTTCATCTGACTCAATTTTAACTTTAAGCTTCTCAAT
This sequence comes from Rana temporaria, assembly GCF_905171775.1. Lineage (NCBI taxonomy): Eukaryota > Metazoa > Chordata > Amphibia > Anura > Ranidae > Rana > Rana temporaria. The sequence continues at coordinate 434,218,004 of NC_053492.1, forward strand.
TCCTGTCCGCATGAGAGCCACTTCTTCCTGAGCAGAGTTCAACCTGGTGGTCATTTCATGTTTCTCTGCCTGGCAACGTGCCAGTAAGCGAGAGAGTTCACTCTTTTCTTCATTAAAGGAACTCAGCTGGGTCTCCAATTCTTGCCATTCATGGAACAGAAGTTGCTTTTCCTCTTGTACTCGCTGCACCTGACTTTGCAGCTCTTGAATTTGCAAGGTCTCATTTTCCCGTAATCGATTCATGTTCTCCCTTTCTGCCGCTAACTCTACCGCGGTCAAATTTGCCACCTCGATCTTCTCTTTCAAAGATCGTATATCAGCTTCCAATATCTTTATGAGCTCCTTGGAGTTTTCCTTATTGGATTCCAACTCAGTTTCTCTTTCCTTTAGTTTTTTGTTCATTTGTTCGAGTTCTTCCTTTTCTTCCGCTAAGTTTTCCAGCTCTTGAGTCAACTGATTTTTCTCTGCCTGGACCCCTTTGAAAACTTCTTCCAATCCATTTAGAGATCTTAAATGGCTTTCACTTTCTTCTTGTAAACGCTGACATTTAGACTGAAGGGAATCCAGATCTGCTTCTAGAGACAATGCATGAGTCTCGATATTTGTTTTTTCTGACTTGGTTCTTCTTATTTCATTTTCTGCCTGAAGATAGCTTTCTTTCCATTCCTCATTTGACAGCTCTAAACGGTCTCTTATTTCTGATAACTCTGAAATCTTTGTTTTGAGAAGTTCCATCCCTGTCAATGTTTCACGAAGAGCTTTTTCAAGGTCAGCAATTCTGTTCAATGACTGCAGTTTTTCGGTGGAAATCAAGTCAATTTTTTCCAACAACTGCGATCTTTCATTTTCCAGTTCCTTTGACTTTTGTTCTAGTTCTTGGTTTTGACCCTCCTTAATGCTATGTTCTGTCTTGTGTATCTCAATTTGCAAAGAGAGCTCTTTTATTTGCATTATCAAATGTTGATTACTCTTGTCTTTTTCCTTAAGAAGTTGAAGAAGATTCCCTCTTTCGTTTGAAGACTCTGGAGTCTTTACCTGGGAACACTCAGAAACTCCTCTGACCTTTGGCTTATCTGCTGTGTTAGTTTTCCTTTTCTTCCTCTGCCTAGAAGACCTTCTGTTTCCTTTGTTTTCACGGTCTTCCTCTTTGCTAGTATCCTCTGTGCTTCCTTCAGAATTATTTGGGGTTTTTTCCTGGCTTTGCTTTGGAGTGTCACTTTTTCTGAATTCATGGTTGCCAAGCGAAAGTCTTCCAATGGGCAAATAAGTGCAGAGGCTTTGATTGGTGGCATCAAGTCTTGTAGTTATCTAATTAGAGAAGAAAAAAAAGAAAAAACAATAAGGCCTCTTGCACACTGCAACTTGACAATGCTCAGTACAGATTTATTTTTTTAATACAGCCAATTAATTGTAATGTGCCTATGCACATAGGTGTGTAAACAAGCGTTGTGTATTCGTCAGTTAAAAAAAAAAAAAAATCTGCATGTTTGGGTCAGTAATTTACGCCTCATGCGCGCAGATTTGTCCAATGACATTGTCAATCCAGGAAGAAGCTTCCAGGAAAGTGCAAAAATCTGTGCGAATTTGCGTGAACGCATGTGAGTGAAAATACATAAATAAAAACAAAACACGAAGGTATACAATCACTTTAAGTTAAAAACAGGAACATATTTGCCTTTAAAATAACTTAGGCCCCGTACACACGACAGAGTTTCTCGTCAGAATTCAGCCAGAAACTCGATCGGAGCCGTATTCTGCCGAGAAACCTGGCCGTGTGTACACTTTCGGCCAAGGAAACCGACGAGGATCTCGTCGGGCCAAATAGAGAACATGTTCTCTATTTCTTTGTTAGTCAACGGGGAAACTTGGCTCGCCGAGATCCTCGGCGGCTTCACAAGGAACTCGACGAGCAAAACGATGTGTTTTGCTCATCGAGTTTCTCGGCCGTGTGTACGGGGCCTCACACCTATCAACTGGGCCTGGACCGTTCCTTGCTATCTGACTGCTCAGGTGGTCTGATGGGTTGTCTGGCAAACTGGACCGTGCAGGGAACCTCTCCCCCAGGCAAACACCCCCCCCCTTTTTTCCTCTAACTACAGGCAGATACTTTTCTTTTTTTCCCCCACCCCCTTCTGGTGTTCTGTTTTCTTTCTGGTTGTTCTTGCCTTCTACCTTTCCATGTCTGCTGTAATTCAGGTGGAAGGTTTTTAAACAATCAATTTTTCTACTGGGAAGCCTTTTAGGCTATGCCAAGGCTAGCTTTGTACACTTGTATACCTTCTATCCCATTTGTGATGACCCTTTGTGTATTTTTCTGATGTTTAGATGGACCCGCAGATTTGTACTTTGTATGAACTTTAAAACTCAATTAAACTTTTTGTGAAATAAAACCGCTTACACGCATACTTACATCTTCACTATCAAACAATAGGGAACGTGCACTTAAGTCGAGAACCTGGAGTTCAAGCTTTGCAGCCTCTAATTCTTGTAACAACTGGTCACTGCGAACCTTCTCTTCCGACAACTTGGCTTCCATTGCTGATGCTTGATCATTTAATTTCTGTTGCCATGCTGAAATGTCAGCTAAATGCTCTTTGCGTAGGTTATCCAGCTCCACCTGATAAACTGTAAGCAAGTCTTCTATGCTGCAGGGTTCTTCGTTGGTCAAGCGAGAAAATAAAACATGTTGCTTCTCAGGAGATTGCTGGAGGATCAAGTCAACAAGCTGACCGGAAATAGATTTTCTGTCTCTCTTTGTTTCTCCACCAGTCTCATCGCTGTTGACTTTACCAGATGGAGAAGTAAAAGGAGACAAGGAGGTCGTGTGCTGGGCCTGAAGATGGTTTAGCTCCAGGAGTTGAGACAATGACTTGGTAACATCATCCGTGCCCGTCAAAGTAAGCTGATCTAGATGTATCAACAAGGTCTCGTTCCCTTCATGGTGCTGTGGTACCAGCGATAAAGGAAGGGTCTCTTCATTTACATCATCATCAAGTATTTTACTATCATCAAAAAGTGATCCACACACTTCAGACATTAGAGTTTGATTTCCATCCATATCAATGCTCTCTCTCTTTTTCAAACCACTGATGCTCGGTAAGGTTTCTTGCTCAGTGCTTGCGTGGATTTGGCCCCCAACATCTTTGATTGGCGAGTTTAGGATACTGACAGACTTGTTGATATCTTTTACAAGTACTGATTCAGTCTCACACTCCGTTTTCGAAGATTCCAACTGAGTCTGACGTTTTTTCAAAGACACTCTCAACTCTTCCATGATTTTATTAAGTGAAAGTTCATTTCGGAGGCTTCCAACCAGTGCCGTCAGCTCCTCATTTGCTCCAAGTAGACGAGTGTTCTCCTTTTGAATCCTGTCCAACTTTTCTTTGAATTCCTCCTGCTCCATTTTCAAACTTTCCTTTACACCTTTGTAGCCATCGGTGGCACATTCTTCCTCCATGCTGTCAGCACAATCCAGTTTCGCATTGTGGTCAATCACAGGGCCCAAGTCAACATTCACTTTCTGTAACTGTGGCTTCTCATTCAGCTTAATGCCGAGTTCTTTAATTTGTTTGTTGTCTGCAGTTAGCATCTCAATTTCTTTTTTATTTGAACTAATTAACGACTCCCTCTCTATGGACCAAGACTCCGACAGCTGCTTCAGCTCCTGCAGTTGATCATAAAGTTCTTTGTTACCTTGATTAGCAGACTCCAAGTCTGAATTAGCAAGTCTCAGTTTTTCAGACAACATGCCAATTTCTTCCTCCTTTTCCCTGATGGCAGAAACAACAGAATCAACATAACTCTGTTTGGAGGATATGTTGTCTTGTAAGCTTTCAACCTGGCATCGAGATTCAGAAACAAAGCTCTCGTGCATTTCTTTTATTTGTAACATTTCATTCTGAACATCCACTTTGCTTTTCAGAAGTTCATCACGTTGACTTTGTAATTCAGCCCATTGTTTCTTCTGGTTCTGTAATTCGCTCTCCAAGTGGGACACTTGGCTCGAACCGTCTGCCGATTCTCGAAGTTTAACTTCAGCCTCCAGTTCGTATATCCGCTTTACCAGGCAGTCTATATCATTTTGGTATTTCTGCCCTTCGGATTCCAGTTGCTGTTGGATTTTTGAACAGGTAACTTGTTGGGCCTCTAGATCAGCGGTTTTCAAGTTAACAAGCTCTTGCATATTTTTTACCTGTGTGTTCAGATTCTGCTTGTCATTTTCTAGAGCATTTACTTGGTCCGTATGACTCTGGATCAAAGATTCCAACTCTTTCACTCTTGCCAACATTTCTTCTCTTTCTATGGAGGACCGAGAAGCAGAATTTTCATGCTCATTCTTCCATTTGGAAAGGGAGGAATTTGCATTGATTAAATCTTGGCATTCTTTTTCTTTATAATTAAGCTGCTTCTTCAAAGCCAGCGACTCCTCGGCCATCTTAGTTAAGGCGTTCTTGGTCTCTTCCACATCGTTCTCCATTTTCTTTAGCTTGTTTTGTGCAAGATCTCTCTCTTTTTCCAGATTAGCCAGGGTCACCTTCAGATTTTGCAAGCTTTCAGAGTTTGAATCTTGACTATGTAGTTTCTGTAGGGCGCATTTCAGCTCTGCTTCCAAGTTGCTAATTTTGTCTGCAGAACAAGAAACCGATCTTTTAAATATTTCATAAACAAAGATTTTTTAAGTTGTGCCGCATTTTATAACCCAACTCAGACAAAAACAGGATATCCCCCCCCCCCCCCCAAGTCAACTTTTACCCAATTTCAAATTTTAAAACACATTGCGGAATCGATACACAAACTCAGTACCGTAAGCCTTCAGCTGTGTCCAATCACATTATTTAGGAGGCTTACATTGGAGGCTTACTCCATACATTGGAGTGTTGTACACACACACACACAAAATCTGTAGTTACAACAATTTTTCATCTGGTCTCCCTTTCTTGGTTGGGTTTCTTTAACCACTTCAGTTCCAGAAGATTTACCCCCCTTCCTGAACAGGCCATTTTTTGCAATATGGCACGGTGTTACTTTAACTGACAATTGTGTGGTCATGCGACGCTACACCCCGATAAAATGTATTGTCCTTTTTTCCACACAAATGGAGTTTTCTTTCAGTGGAATTTGATCACCTCTGAGGTTTTTCATGCTATAAAACCAAAAAAGACAGACAATTAAAAAAAATATATATATATAAAAAAAAAATTACTGTATTTTTTGGCGTATAACACTCACTTTTTTACTCTGAAAATAGAGGGTAAACGGTGCCTGCATGTTATACACAGGGGGCTGTGGAAAGTTTTTTTCCTGAAACTTCCCTCTTAAAGTTATACGCCGATAAATACGGTATGTTATACTCTGTGCTAAAACAGAACATATTCAATAAAAAATTTAAATAAAATAAAAATAAAATACGAATTTCTTTATCAGTTTAGGCCAAAATGTATTCTGCTACATACTTTTGGTAAAGAAAAATCCCAATAAGTGTATATTGATTGGTTTGCGCATAAGTTATAGCGTCTACAAACTATGGGATTTTTTATTTATTTATTTTTACTAGTAATGGCGGCGATCAGCGACTTATAGTCGGACTGCAATATTGTGGCGGACAAATCGGACACTGACACTTTTTGGGAACCAGTGACACCAATACAGTGATCAGTGCTTAAAATATGCACTGTCACTGTATTGTGTCACTGGTTCCCAGAAAGTGTGTCCGATTTATCTGCTGCAATATCACAGTCCCACTGTACTAATGACACTGGCTGAGAACGGGTTAACATCAGGGGCAATCAAAGGGTTAACTGTGCACAGTCTTTGTGCACTGTGTGGGAGGTGCTTTTACTAGAGGAAGGCATTGATCCATGTCCCATGCTTGCCATTTAATAAAATATATAGTAAAAATCACCACACGTTACACACATTAAGGCACTTTGATCCCCCTAGATGTTAACCCCTTCCCAGCCAGTGTCATTAGTACAGTGAGAGTGTATAGAATTATCGCTGATTACTGTATTAGTGTCAATGGTGATGTCAGTGTAATTTAGTCAGTTCTCCCCACAGCATCAGTGTCAAATTGTCCGCCGCAGAATCACAGTCCCATTATAAGTCACTGTTCCCCACCATTAGTAGTATAAACAAATATCCAGTATGTATACACAATAACTTTCACACAATCCAATCAATATGCACTTATTGGAATTTTTTTTTACCAAAGTCATGTACAGTAAAACCTTGGTTTGAGAGCGTTTTTACAAGACAAGCAAAATGTAAAAATTAATTTTGACTTGATATACAAGCGACGTCTTGATATACAAGTAGGGTCATGTTACAACGGAGTATAAAAAAGAGAAGAGAGAAGCATATAAGTGTAGCAATATGGTTACATTTAATGAAGGTACAACATTTAGCAACATATTGCTACACTTAGAGGCGCCTCTCTTCTCTTTTATACTCTGTAGCTCCTTTTTATATGGACTATAAACTTAAAGCGGAGCTCCACCCCAAAGTGAAACTCGAGCTGATCGGAACCCTGCCCCCCTCCGGTGTCACATTTGACACCTTTCAGGGGGGAGGGGGGTGCAGATACCTATTTTAAAGACAGGTATTTGCACCCACTTCCCGCCACACAGTCTCGGGCAGACTGCGGGCATGACGTCACCTCCGGACGCCCCCCCCCGTTGTGTTCTGGGAACACTCGGCTCCCAGTACACAGCAGGAGCCAATCGGCAGGCGTAGCGCGACTCACGCATGCGCCGTAGGGAACCGGGCAGTGAAGCCGGAGCGCTTTACTTCCTGGTTCCCTCACCGAGGATGGCGGGGGGAGCAGCAGAGTGACGAGCGATCGCTCGTCCTCTGCTGCGGACGGCGCTGGGCTCCAGGACAGGTAAGCGTCCTAATATTAAAAGTCAGCAGCTGCAGTATTTGTAGCTGCTGGCTTTTAATTTTTTTTTTCAGCGCACATCCGCTTTAAGGACCTATGAATAAAGGGTTGTGGAACGAATAATTTGAGTTTCCATTATTTATTATGGGGAAATTCACTTGCGTTTTGGACTACAAGCATGTTTCTGGACCCAATTATGCTCGCAATCCAAGGTTTTACTTTATTCATTTTGGCCAAAAAAAAATGTATAAAAAATGGCCTGGTCATGAAGGGGGTTAAAACCTTCCCGAGCTGAAGTGGTTTGTATTGGCTAAGAGGCAACACTACAGCCGGCCTGCTGTCCTCTTGATTAGCCCAACAAAAAAAATGTTCTTCTCCGCTCCTCATTGATACAGTTTCTCTGTTGCTTAAGCTCCAATGTCCCCGACTACACAGCTAGCCTCCAAAAACTGATATTCCCTTGTGCAATGAGTGTGCTTTTAATGATCACCGGGACCGACATTAGACAAGGGGGTGGCAGCTGGTGGCACTGAACCATGACACCAGAGAAAATCAAGTCTCTGAAACAAAAGTAAACAAAAAATCAGAGACGGGCACAATAATTCTGAGGAATTACAGATTTTCTTCCCCTAAAAATTGTCTCTATTGTCCATAATTGACTCAATAAAAAAAAAAAATGATAGCAAGTTCATGGGTTAGTCCCATTTCTTTGTTACCCAGTGTTAAAATATAAAAAAAAATATATATAAAATATGCAAGGTTGTGGTTGCAGGACAATGCTGCCGTTGCACCGAAGGTGAGGCATTTACCTGTCAGTTTATCCACAAGCTGCTGGTTTTGCCGTATAGTTTGGTTTGCTACAATCATTTCCTCCTCCATTTTCAAAGCTTCCTTAGTCTTCTGATCCAGTTGGCTTCTAATTGCATTTTGCTGAGACTTGGCTTCCTAAAACACAAAAAATAAAATTATCAGAATGGTTTACAGATCACAATGGTGTCATTTTAAAGTGGATGTAAACCTCATTCATTAAATTTGAACTAGGCACATATATCTGTAGTGTTTTCTTATCTCTCTCCAAAGCACCAAGTCCTGTGTCTTTCTGCTGTTTCCTTGCTCTGTTAGCAGCATGATAACTTATGACAAGTTCTCCGTCAACATAAAACCAGCCTGAAATTTGTGTTGTGGGAGGTTGCTATAAATAAATTAGCAGAGAGCTTGTCTTGTAATCGCACAGCTCTGCAAGTCTCTGCCTATGTGGACTGGGGTGGGGGGGGGGGCTTTCCTTCAATCAGCTGTCTTGGCTGTATGCCAAGAATCCACTCCCAGTACTGAACAGGAAGAGAAAATCTCTAACACATAGTGCCCTTTCTAAAGAATATATAAAGATGAAGACAGCAGATATACATGTAAAACCTATGTAGGGAGATTTATCTCTGTGTATCATCTGGGGCTGTTCCCTTCACTGGGCATATGTGAGGGTTTACATCCACTTTAAGAGTCTTTATGGCTCTGTCAAAGAAACTGCCCAAATCACCTTCAAACAAACTGTTCTTAAAAGTGCTTGCAAACCTTTACATACACCGAAGTGATTGGCCCCAGGTGATTCACAGAAATTAAACAAATCCCCCTACATAAGTTGTACTCATTTATTAGCAGAACTCTCTTCTTCAGATCATTTCAAAGTCCACAGATCAAAGGCTAATTTCTCAGCAATAGAATGCACGGGGCGCGTAGCAGACAACACACACACACACAGCAAAGAGCCGAGTGTAATCCGAGACCTGAGTGGACTATACATAGTCTCATAGGGAAACATGTACAGCTAAGGCTGTTTATCACCTTCCATGTGCTGGAGGCGGGGCTGGGTCATCTCTCTGAAATCTGATGTAGGCATAACCAGAAGTGACTAATGCAGATAGAGGGAAGACAGAGCAGACAGAAATCACACTAGCTGCTTTAGACTGTGCTACTAGACACTAGAGAGGGATATGCTTTGTTAATTTTTCATTTCAGAGGTTTACAACCCTCGTGTTTTTCACCTCTCTCCACGGGGTCTCGGCTCTTGATCGGATAGACTGATAGCAGCGCAGCCATTGGCTCCCACTGCTGTCAATCAAATCCAATGATGCGGACACTAGGGTGTCTATGGATGCAAATACTGAACTCGGGAGCCCCCCCCCCCCCGGGAGAGCGCTTATACCATGCAGGGAGGAGCTGCCGAGGGACCTCAGAAGAGGCCAAAACGAGCTGCACAGTGGAGGCAAGTATGATATGCTTGTCATTTAAAAAATAAATAAAAAACAAGCCTTTACAATCACTTACAGTGCAGTAAAAACGATGTCCACATAAGATGACAATCTCCTCACTCCCAAACTGTTGTATGCAACATTTTGGATGTTCTACTGCCAACTGATTGGTGGTAACTATGCTGTAGCGTGAATAGTATTAATGGCAATAGATTGTAGTTAATGCTTTGGCTGAAGTAATAAATAGCAGTATTCCTTAAAATGGGTGCCATCTAAGATAGGCATGAAGTAAGGAACTGGGTAAGCCAAAACCGGCGTAAATACAGAAGGATCCGGTGGGACATTTTTCTGCTGGTTGTGTGTGCGCGCGCGCGCGCGCATTAGAAAATTACAATGGGCAAGGGATCTTTTCCCTGCACCCGCTGTCACAATATGAAAACAGTGTGTCCATGCAGGGCTCCGCCCACACAGCCACGTCATTCACTCCATTTAAATGAATGAGCTACAACTACTGTCTTCCACTGCGGCAGACGTAAATATGCAACTTGGATACGACGGCGTAAGAGACTTACACCGGTCGGATCTAAGACAAATCTATGCGTAACCGATTCTAAGAATCAGGCGCATAGATACGACGGCGTATCTGGAGATACGCCGGCGTAACGCCTATGAGAATCTGGGCCTCAGAGTTCATTGATTCGTCCTGCAATTCAGGAACGGCCTGCCCGTATGGGAAGTATAAGCAGACAGCTATACTGAGAGCCTACAGGAGCCTGGCATTGCACCTACCATTTGCAATGCTCCTTAGAAGGAAAAAAAAGAATGCACATTTTTATACCTGCAAAAATGTAAGCATTTTTTTAAAGAAGCGAACTTATACTTTAAAGACATTTTCCTGGAAAGTGCGCAGAGCAAGTCAAAGAGAAAAGCATTTTTATGCTTTCAAGAATCCTTTAATATTTATATTTTGTGCCTTTTCAGACATTCTAAGTGAGTTCACACCACCCACTGTTTACCAGAAGAGAAATCACAGCTCCGCCATCCCTCAATCCCCCTCAACAACTGTGGCAGTTTGTACATTATTGCCGGAAAGGCACAACATGTTCAGTGTCATTTAACAGGACAGAAGTAGACTGTACCAGGAAATCTGCAAGAGGTTTAAAAGGCCAATACACTTGTATAGAGGGTGTAATATTTAACCACTTAAGACCCGGACCTTTAGGCAGCTAAAGGACCCAGCCAGGTTTTGCGATTCGGCACTGCGTCGCTTTAAGACAATTGCGCGGTCGTGCGACGTGGCTCTCAAACAAAATTGGCGTCCTTTCTTTCCCACAAATAGAGCTTTCTTTTGGTGGTATTTGATCACCTCTGCGGTTTTATTTTTTGCACTATAAACAAAACTAGAGCGACAATTTTGAAAAAGAATGGAATATTTTTTTCTTTTTGCTATAATAAATATCCCCTAAAAATAAATATAAAAAATAAAAATTCCTCAGTTTAGACCGATACGTATTCTTCTACCTATTTTTGGTGAAAGAAAAAAATTGCAATAAGGGTTTATCGGTTGGTTTGCGCAAAATTTATAGCGTTTACAAAATAGGGGATAGTTTTATTGCATTTTTATAAAAAAAAATTTTTTACTACTAATGGCGGCGATCAGCGTTTTTTTTCGTGACTGCGACATTATGGCGGACACTTCGGACAATGTTGACACATTTTTGGGACCATTGTCATTTTCACAGCAAACAATGCATTTAAAATGCATTGTTTACTGTGAAAATGGCAATTGCAGTTTGGGAGTTGACCACAAGGGGGCGCTGAAGGGGTTATGTATGACCTAATATGTGTTTCTAACTGTAGGGGGGTGTGGCTGTAGGTGTGACGTCATCTATTGTGTATCCCTATAAAAGGCATCACACGATCGATGACGCCGCCACAGTGAAGAAGGGGGAAGCCGTGTTTACACACAGCTCTCCCCGTTCTTCAGCTCCGAGGACCGATCGCGGGACTCAAGCGGCGATCGGGTCCCGGAGCTTCGGACCGGGTCGCGTGCCCGCGACTGGGCAGTAGCAGAGGACGTAACTGTATGTGCATGTGCCCATCCGTGCCATTCTGCCGACGTAAATGTGCAGGAGGCAGTCCTTAAGCAGTTAACAAGTTGCTAAGCACCCCCCCCCCATGACAGCATGTGGGGATCATTTTTGAAATTGGCACAGCTTTGTGGGCGGGCGCGAGATCTATAAATGAATGAACTACAAATTCCATCTGTACTGTGGCAGACAGACTCATAATTCTCAACGGAATAGTCTGCAGGAGCCTGGCATTGCACCTGCGATTGCCTTATTGTGGGTTCAATGCTTTGCAGACTGCTGTGGAAAAAATAAATGCATTTTTTTCCTGCAAAAATATGGGATTATATTTATCAAAAAGGTCAACTTAAGCCCTGCACACACGGGCCGAATGCGCGGTGACATCAGCCGGTTCAATAAAAAACGGCCGATATTCAGCCCATGTGTATGGCAGCCAGTCCGACAGAAGTTTGCCCGGCTTTTGTTGGACGAGCACGCTGGAAAACCAGCTTCCGATCAGCGCTCTCAGCAATTGGCCGGGACCGTCCCTGTCAGAACACAACAGCTCAGCAGGGGAGATCGATGCACTAACGTCGGATCGTTAGTACAGCGTCTCCGACCGAGCTTTGGCTGTACTCCTTTTCTCCTTTAACCACTTAAGGACCGGACCAATATGCAGCTAAATGACCCAAGGGGTTTTTACAATTCGGCACTGCGTAGTTTTAACAGACAATTGCACGGTCGTGCGACGTGGCTCCCAAACAAAATTGGTGTCCTTTTTTCCCCACAAATAGAGCTTTCTTTTGGTGGTATTTGATCACCTCTGCGGTTTTTATTTTTTGCGCTATAAACAAAAATAGAGCGACAATTTTGAAAAAAAATGCAATATTTTTTACTTTTTGCTATAATAAATATCCCCCAAAAACATATCTAAAAAGTTTATTTTTCCTTAGTTTAGGCCGATACGTATTCTTCTACCTATTTTTGGTTTAAAAAAAAAAAAATCGCAATAAGCGTTTATCGATTGGTTTGCGCAAAATTTATAGCGTTTACAAAACAGGGGATAGTTTATTGCATTTTTATTAATTATTTTTTTTTTACTACTAAGAGCGGCGATCAGCGATTTTTTTCGTGACTGCGACATTATGGCGGACACTTCGGCCAATTTTGACACATTTTTGGGACCATTGTCATTTTCACAGCAAAAAATGCATTTAAATTGCATTCTTTATTGTGAAAATGACAGTTGCAGTTTGGGAGTTAACCACAGGGGGCACTGAACGTGTTAGGCTTCACCTAGTGTGTGTTTACAACAGTAGGGGGGTGTGGCTGTAAGACTGACGTCATCGATTGCGTCTCCCCTATAAAGGGAATGACACGATCGATGCGCCGCCACAGTGAAGCACAGGGAAGCCGTGTTTACATACGGCTCTCCCCGTTCTTCAGCTCCGGGGAGCGATCGCGATAAACGAATAGCCGCGCCGTCGTCCCGGATCGCTCCCCGAGGGGATCTGACCGCCGCATGTAGCGGTGGGGGTCCCGATCGGACCCCCAATCCACGTCTAGGCAGGCATGTACAGGTACGTTGATGTGCCTGTCCGTGCCATTCTGCCGAAGTATATCTACATGCGGTGGTCGGGAAGTGGTTAAGGTGAGCATACACCCATTCGAAATTCCAGGTGGCAGTCCAGTGTTTTCCCTTGTGAATTAAAGTGGAGATTCACCCAAAAGGGGAGTACCGCTGTAAGGCCTCCTCCCCCACTCTTCTTTCAGAAATTGCACTTTTTCGGGAGGGGAGGGTTGTTGTAGCGAATACCTGGTTTAGTCTAGTGACCACCCAGCTTCAGACGGTTGCCACAAGAACTAGTGCTCCCATTGGAAGATTTCCCCTTGATTCCTGTTCTGGAAACAATTCATCATTTTGTCTTTTCCCTCAGTTTTATGCTCAGAGACCAGGACAACTGGAGGGAGTGAATCTCCCCAACAAGGACACAGACAGCAATACAATGTGAAAGTGGTACTAACCCCATACCTTCTACCCAAATCGGAAAAATACTTACTTCAAGGTTTTTTCTAAACTGATTGGCTTGATTCTCGCTTGCTTGCAGAGTCTGTCCTGATTTGGATAACTTCTGTTTCAGTTCCTCAACTTCACCTTCCAACACCTTCTTCCCGTGTACCACCTGCAACACAACAATCATATCCGTCACCGATATCAAAACCTCGTCCCAGGAAATAGAGAGACCTATGCGTGATTTTCTGTACGGTGTATTGGAGCATTCGATTTCAGGGTTCATGTATCTGGTAAAACACTATAGTCTTTGTTAGAACTATGATCAGATACAAAGCAACAAAACTATGTGAACTGGAAGAGATCTCAGACAAGCCAACACAAAAAAGTGTGATGCTCTCGCCTCTGTCCCCTGTCAATCCAGACATGCAGAGATGAGAATAGAGGAAAAAAAAGGTGTTGTCCTTTGAAGAGTGATCCACAGTGGATCACTTTTTAGAGGGTGTTTGACAGGCAACTAGGAGGAGTTATGTCGCTTCCTCACCACCTGTTTTAAAGTGGGAGTAAACTCCCAAATCATGATATATTACCTATAGGCAAGCCTATAATAAGACTAATCTATAGTTACTGTAAACATCTCCTAAATGTGCACAGTTTAGGAGATATTTACTTTAACCACTTCCATACCGGGCCTATTTTTGCACTTCTCTCCTACATGCATAAATCATAATTTTTTTGTTAGAAAATTACTCCGAACCCCCAAACACTATGTTTTTTTAGCAGACACCCTAGGGAATAAAATGCCGGCCATTGCAACTTTTTATCTTGCACAGTATTTGCGCAATAATCTTTGGGGAAAAAAACAGTTTTGCGAATTAAAAAATAACAAAACAGTAAAGTTAGCCCAATTTTTTTGTATAATGTGAAAGATGAAGTTACGCCGAGTAAATAGATACCTAACATGTCACGCTTTAAAATGGTGCACACTCATGGAATGGCGCCAAACGTCAGTACTTAAAAATCTCCATAGGTGTCGCTTATTTTTTTTTTTACAAGTTACAAATGTAGAGTTACAGAGGAGTGCTAGAGCTAGAATTGTTGCTGGCGCTCTAATGCACGCGGCGATACCTCACATGTGTGGTTTGAACGGTGTTTACATATGTGGGCGGGACTTACTTGTGTGTTCGCTTCTGAGCGCGAGCTACCGGGGATAGGGGTGTTTAAAAAAAAAAAATTATTATTTGATTTTTTATTTTACTCAATTTCTTTTATTTTTACACTTTTTTTAAAAAAAAATTTTTGATCACTTTTATTCCTATTGCAAGTAATGTAAACATCCCTTGAAATAGGAATGGTTTGTGACAGGTACTCTTTATGGAGAGATGCAGGGTCAATAAAACCCCACATCTCTCTTCCAGGCTGGAAAGCATTAGATCGTAAAAAAAAAAATTCACCGATCTAATGCTTTCAGCCACGATTGCGGCTGTGTTTACATTTCAGGACCCGGGCGTGACGTCATAACATCACGCCCGGGCCTCTGACGATCATAGAGATGACTGGTGACCATCTGGTCACCAGTCTACTCTATGGTTTCCATCGGACGCCGGCGGATCGTTTCTCCGGGTCTCCGATGGCAAAGGAGAGCCCGGAGAAGCACCGGATGGAGGCGGGAGGCGTCCCCTCCCGCCGCCTATAAGAACGATCAAGCGGCGGAACCGCCGCTATGATCGTTCTTATGGTGCAGGGATTCGCCGGCTGAAGAGATGGATATCTGATCGATGCCTGTGGCTGCAGGCATCTTTTAGATATCCCCACTGAAAGTTCAGGACGTCATATGACGTCTTTGGGCTGGAAGTGGTTAAATGCAGCTGGAAAAGTCGCTGGCGCTCTAAAGGAATGGCATACCAACGCCATTTCTCCAGCGCTGTGCCGTAAACAACGACTCCGGGAGTAACGTCATTGCCAGGTCAGCAAATCAGATAGCTGAAGCCCGCGAACCTGGAAAGAAAACCAGGTGAAGATGGAAGTGCCTTCAGTGGTGACAGGGTGCCACTGGAGGGCTCTGTTTTCAGGTAAGTCTATCATAATGTGCTAGCATGCGATGCATACTAGCATATCAGGACTTAATTGCCAGAGGCTCGTCTTTTTTTTTTGGGCAGGTGGTTTTGTCCATTAATCTCTTGTCGAACAGCCGCCATAATACTGCGGCAGGTCGGCTCTCCTGCGCAAACCGCCGTAGTTGTACGTCGTTCTGTGCAAGGAGGATAGCAGGCACGTGCCTGTGGATCCCCCGGCAGACATCGAGTGTGTACAGAGGCAAAACGGGGAACTGCTTATGTAAACAAGGCAGTTCCTCATTCTGCCTAATGACATCAGGAACAGTGATCTCTGTCATGTCCCAGTGAGCCCCCCCCCCCTACAGTTAAAACACACAGTGAGGGAACACATGTAACCCCTTGATCAACCCCTAGTCATAACCCCTTCTCTGCCAGTGTCATTTTTACATTGATCAGTGCATTTTTATAGCACAATGTCACTGGTCCTCAAAATAGTGTAACACAGAGAAGATCAAATACCACCAAAAGAAAGCTCTATTTGTGGGGAAAAAAATAAAAAAAGGGCGCACGTACGTTTCGTGAATCGGCGTATCTAGTCATTTACATATTCTACGCCGAACTCAACGGAAGCGCCACCTAGCAGCCAGCCTAAATATTGCACCCTAAGATGCGACGGTGTAGGAGACTTACGCCGCTCGTATCTTAGCCTAATTTAAGCGTATCTGGTTTCCAGAATACGCTTAAATTTAGGACAGCGTAGATTCAGAGTTACGTCGGCGTATCTACCGATACGCCGGCGTAAAGCTACCTGAATCTGGCTATAAGACTAAAACTAAATTTAAATTCAAAATTAACACTGGTCTGTAGTGTTCATACCTCAATACCATAAATAATAACATTCGATTTTTCACTCCAGCAGTGTATAATGAGTTTGAAAATTGTAGAGAAATGTTAACTAATGCATTACAATTGAATTACACCCATTCGATTTTAGATGACTAAAATGAGTTTTAGTCGACTAAAATGTAGTAGAGATTTAGTCGACTAAAACAATTGCAGAAGACTAAAATGGGACAAAAACTAAAATGCCATTTTAGCCCCAAGACTAAATCGAAATTTGCTGCCAAAATCAGCACTGATCCCGAGTTGTTAGTCATGATTTATCACCAATTTGCAATAGGGTATAAAGTTTGGATAATGGCAAATAATCTCTGTTACTTTCATCTCCACTATCTCACTGCTGATAATCTTTGTCAGGACTGTACTGTCATGTCATACTACCGTGTTATGTTGCATACCTTTAAATTAAAGAAAACATAAAATGGTAACAAGAACATACAGCTTGGGGAAGTGGTACAGACCACTGCATTAGTGGTGGGTGTGGGTCTGTCTGTCTATAAAATATGAGCTTTGCATTCTATATAGGACAGGAAGATTAAAAGTAAAAATCCATACACGGTCAAGTTCTGATTGGATGGCATTAAATTCATTCTTGGCTTGCTGGGACTCCTGGCTCTGTTTGGCTTTCATCTGGTTCAACTGCTGCTCCATGTTCTTTAAGGAGTTTTGTTGTCGGAGGAGTTCCTACAATCACAAAAGAGAAAAGCAACTGAATACATGAGGCCAGCCAATGAGGAGCTATAGTAGTGGTGCATACTATGCAACTCTCCAGCTTTAAAAGGGGACCCCCTACATATATGCACATGCATACTTAAAGGGGTTGTAAAGGTACATTTGTTTTCCCTAAATAGCTTCCTTTACCTTAGTGCAGTCCTCCTTCACTTACCTCATCCTTCCATTTTGCTTTTAAATGTCCTTATTTCTTCTGAG